>NC_044003.1:3073051-3100551 GCF_902150065.1 Myripristis murdjan | reverse complement strand
ATCCCTGGGGCTAGGACGAAGAACGGTGGGAAGTGGGAAAATATCTTGTTTTACATTTTGGGAATACTGTTCCACTATTATAGTTTAAATGTGAAAAGTGAAGCAGCTGAACCAGCTTGTTGTGGTGTGTGTGTGTGTGTGTGTGTGTGTGTGTGACCTCCAACATGGCCGCCAGAGGCTGACACAATGTACTAACAGTAAGTCGTGTTTGCTAACTGACATCATGTTAATGTAATAATGTGGGTGACGTCAGTGTGTGTGTGTGTGTGTGTGTGTGACCTCACTGTGTGTCATTCTGGATCACAGTCACGTTAACGACAACGATGTCAAATGTAAAAATGAACCTGTGAAATCCAAACCGAGCGCCTTTCCCTCTGTGTTCCTGAGCAGCCGCCCGTCATTAAACCTGATCTATAATGTTTGTGTTCTGGAACCAAACCCCTCATTCCTCTGCTGTCAGCTGTACGACAGGCCCCTTTCTTCGGCTTCCAGCGGGATTTCTGAGCCGACATTTAATCTGACATCATGGCTGCTGCTTAGCGTGTGAGGTCAGCGACGCACTTAAAGGAAGCTCATTGACCGTTCTTTGTGCCGGCCAGTGAACGCCTCATTCGGCAGCTGCTAAATGAGCTGAGCGAGCTCCGTCTGAGCTGGAGGCGATTAGCAGGCCGACCAAAACCAACAGCAGCAGTGGAAAGTCTTGTGCCGCCGGGGCCCGGGCTCGGCCCCCGTCCTCGCTCGCAGACCGGCCCCGCCGCGGCCGCACCAGCGCCAGCTCACACGGACACGGCCGCTTTGATTTTCCACGTGCAGTGAACGCACCGCTTTGGACTTTGGTGCAGAAAACTGCGGAAAATGTCTGAGAAAAAAGAAAGACTACCAAGTTTATTTTCTGTCTTTAAAATAGATTGTTGGTACAGAGGCGACGTGGATCATATTGAATGGTTTTAATGAGAACGTTAAACTTTGATATCAAACATAAAGTTTACAACAGAGAAAGCAGCTGAAACTCGCTAAGATGCAAAGTTTATCTTTTCTGTTCATATCATAATAAAATAAATACTGTGGGTTTTTCTGACAGCTGGCCTGACTAAGGAAGACACATGAAGACACTTTGGGCTCTGATCACTTCCCACGAGGCTGTGGCTTTATTTTTCACACCGATCGACAAAATGAATCATTGATCTGCAGACTGTCCACATCAGTCTGCATGTGTTTGATTACGGTCTCTGTCTGTGATCAGTCATCAGATGAATCAGCGTCTGTGCAGAGCCACAGCCACGTTTCTGCCCTCTGAGGTCACCGAGCCGCCGGGCCGCTGGATCTGTTCAGCTCCCGGTTCAACGCCGTCACCACACCTGGGCGCCCGTTCGGTATGTTTGAGATTCTTCAGAGGTCATTTTCTCCAGCTCGGTCCAGTTTGACAAAAGTCTCTGCCTGCAGTGAAATGGCTGCTATGGGGGCCAACATCATCACACAGGAATCAAATGTGGCTCATTGAATCCACAAGAGTCTCAGCTTTCCAGTCAAAGCCAACTGATGCAGCTCCAAGACTGTTTAGGCCCCAGTCTGCACACACACACCATTTTACAACAGGCCACAAGAACACATGTGGACTGCAGGCTTTGGGGCCCAAACTGCATGGGATTAGCAGAAGGTGGGCGTGTCTGCAAAGGGGAGAGAACCCATTTTCATTCACACAGCTGGAGGTCAGAGGTCAAGGGACCCTGCTGATGACCTTTACGGCCAAACAGTGAAGCGTTTATCCAATCAGGTGCAGCTACAGTGTTTGTGCGGTTACAAGTATCCAAATCTGGGAAGCAGGGCTGTGCTACCATCACCTATGAAAGACCAGACCAGGCCAGGACAAACCACACACACACACACACACACACACACACACACACACACACACACCCCGCTGGCAGCTCTCTGTCCAAACAGAGGCTCCGCTGGCTCTCAGCTCTGGCAGACAAATTTAATGCAGCACATATTTACTGTAACCTGTTTTGTGTTTTGAAGGACTTCCTCCCTCACCGTGTCCGTCCCCGATACTTTATGGAATCACACCATTCAGATTTTGGGTATTTAGAGGACTCTGATACACAGGTACCTGTATAATTTTATTTTTTTATGTGAAAGATGGAGAAAGGCTTCATCAGACTGACAGTATGAGACAACCCTTATTATGAAACAGCCCCCATTTTTCAAAACCAGCTAATTATATACACATACACACGATGAAAATCATTATATTCAACAAAAATAAATAAATAAAGCACAAACGAGGAACAGCAGACTGAGTTACAGCATCTTTTAGCTCAATCAAAATCAAATCCAGACGTTGCATTAAAAACACACATTCACCTGCCAACCCGTCGTCTGACTGGAGAGCAGCACCGAGCTGGAAACCAAGCGGACGGAGGAAACACGCAAAACACAAAAACATATAAACCTTATTTCTCCCGACATGATTTCACTGATTTTGCAAACGGAGCGACCGATCAACGGGATCCACAAAACCCTTTTCATCGACCGGGGTCGACCGGTGTGTGGCTCGCCTCAGCTCGGGCCTCGGCTCGCTCACCTGGCTCCGCTTGGGCCTCGGCTCGCTCGCCTGGCTCGGGCCTCCGCTCGGGCATCGACCGACACGCCTGGCTCGGCTCGGCTCGGGCCTCGGCTCGCTCGCCTGGCTCCGCTCGTGCCTCGGCCGACACGCCTGGCTCGGCTCGGCTCGGGCCTCAGCTTGCTCGCCTGGCTCGGCTCGGGCCTCGGCCGACACGCCTGGCTCCGCTCGGGCATCGACCGACACGCCTGGCTCGGCTCGGCTCGGGCCTCAGCTCGCTCGCCTGGCTCCGCTCGGGCCTCGGCCGACACGCCTGGCTCCGCTCGGGCCTCGGCTCGCTCGCCTGGCTCCGCTCGGGCCTCGGCTCGCTCGGGCCTCGGCCGACACGCCTGGCTCCGCTCGGGCCTCGGCTCGCTCGCCTGGCTCCGCTCGGGCCTCGGCTCGCTCGGGCCTCGGCCGACACGCCTGGCTCCGCTCGGGCCTCGGCTCGCTCGCCTGGCTCCGCTCGGGCCTCGGCTCGCTCGGGCCTCGGCCGACACGCCTGGCTCCGCTCGGGCCTCGGCTCGCTCGCCTGGCTCCGCTCGGGCCTCGGCTCGCTCGCCTGGCTCCGCTCGGGCCTCGGCTCGCTCGGGCCTCGGCCGACACGCCTGGCTCCGCTTGGGCCTCAGCTCGCTCGCCTGGCTCCGCTCGGGCCTCGGCTCGCTCGGGCCTCGGCCGACACGCCTGGCTCCGCTCGGGCCTCGGCTCGCTCGCCTGGCTCCGCTCGGGCCTCGGCTCGCTCGCCTGGCTCCGCTCGGGCCTCGGCTCGCTCGGGCCTCGGCCGACACGCCTGGCTCCGCTCGGGCCTCGGCTCGCTCGCCTGGCTCCGCTCGGGCCTCGGCTCGCTCGGGCCTCGGCCGACACGCCTGGCTCCGCTCGGGCCTCGGCCGACACGCCTGGCTCCGCTCGGGCCTCGGCCGACACGCCTGGCTCCGCTCGGGCCTCGGCTCGCTCGGGCCTCGGCCGACACGCCTGGCTCCGCTCGGGCCTCGGCTTGCTCGCCTGGCTCCGCTCGGGCCTCGGCTCGCTCGCCTGGCTCCGCTCGGGCCTCGGCTCGCTCGCCTGGCTCCGCTCGGGCCTCGGCTCGCTCGGGCCTCGGCCGACACGCCTGGCTCCGCTCGGGCCTCGGCCGACACGCCTGGCTCCGCTCGGGCCTCGGCTCGCTCGGGCCTCGGCCGACACGCCTGGCTCCGCTCGGGCCTCGGCCGACACGCCTGGCTCCGCTCGGGCCTCGGCTCGCTCGGGCCTCGGCCGACACGCCTGGCTCCGCTCGGGCCTCGGGGCCCGGCTCCGCTCGGGCCTCGGGGCTCGGCTTGCTCGCCTGGCTCCGCTCAGGCCTCGGGGCCCGGCTCCGCTCGGGCCTCGGGGCTCGGCTTGCTCGCCTGGCTCCGCTCGGGCCTCGGGGCTCGGCTCGCCCGCCTGGCTCCGCTCGGGTCTCGGCTCCGCCCTCCCTGTGAACGCTCCTGCAGCTCGGCTGATTTATGGTTATAATTACTGGCCTTCGTTAAAGGCCTCACACTCACTAATTTGATGAATAGAACTTTCAGGCCTCATCGCTCATTCAGAGTAATTTTTTTTTTTTTTTTTTACATGCTCTCTCTCTCTCTCTCTCTCTCACACACACACACACACAGACCTTCGTGTGACTGCAGTGGAAAAAAGAAGACATATAAATGAATGCAGGCCCTCTCCCTCCTGAGCGCCGCACCATGTTGCCACCCCATCCTCCATCATCCCTCCTGACAGGACGCCCCCCCCCCCAACCTAATTAAACGAGGAGCAGTAATCAGGGTGTAATTGGGAGAGAGGCGTTGCTGTGCAGTCCTGCAGAGTCACTTCCAGCTGCATGCTGGGTAAACACCAAGAGGAATGAAAAGAGTTTGGTGGTTTGAGGATCAGCGAGTGGCTCTGGTTCTGTTTACTGAGAGGGAAAACAACAACAACAACAACAACAGGAACAAACCCTCTGTGTTACGGTGGCTGCTGTCCGCCCGCCTCAGCCTCTCCGGCCGTGACTCACCAGAGGGCTGATGGGAAACAGAGGGCTGATGGGAAACAGAGCGCTGAGTGGCTGCTGGGAAGCCGAGTCACGGAGAAAACATCCAGTGAGCCAGGCTCAGAGGCCGAGGCAGAGTGAGCTCAAAATACAGACTCACACAAAACTAACCCTCTCCAACACGACCTGAGAGCCACCAGCAGTGTGTGTGTGTGTGTGTGTGTGTGTGTGTGTGTGTGTGTGTGTGTGTGTGTGGCAGAGACCCTGCCCTCTGCCTGGATCTTCTCGTTTTGCTGGAAACCTCTCAGGAAAAAGGAAATGTGGCGAGGAGAGACGCAGAGCGGACAGTGGATGTGGGTTTGGCTCTCGGCCTCTGGCGGACACCGAGGGAGAGGAGGAGGATGAAGAGCAACGCCGCACCACTGTCACCATGGTAACAGTGTGAGGGATGTCCTGCCCCTCCCTGATTACTTGAAGCGATCTGATGTGTTGTGTGCATGTTAACGTCATACATAACGTTCAGCTCTGAGAGTCCTAATGAAAAATACTGTAGCAGCTCATGTCTGCTTAGAAATGCATTATTTAGTATTTTTCATGTGGTTTAATTATAATTTAATCTCAGAATTTCTAAGATTAAAGTAATAAATTTTACAGAAAAAAAACACAGAAACATCGTTTTTGTTTTTCTTCTCTCTGTCGGCGGCTCCACCTGTGCTGCCCCCTGCTGGCCGTGTCTCAGGCCTGCAGCTGATCCCCTCAGCAGATTCTACTCTGACATGGGATTCAGGAACAAGGAGATCCTGCTGATCTGAGCCCAGAATCAGCAGATTGTTTTCTCCTGAATCGGCCCAAGTCACAGCAACGTCTCTTCAGCATCTTCTCTCCGTTCTTGTGCTATTGGATCTTAGTGCAGCTTTTGATACCATCGACCATCACATTCTATTACAGAGATTAGAGCACCTAATTGGCATTAAAGGAACAGCTTTAAACTGGTTTAAGTCCTATTTATTAGACCGACATCAGTTTGTTCATGTAAATAACGAATCCTCCTCCTGTGGAAAGGTAAAATATGGTGTTCCGCAGGGCTCTGTGCTTGGCCCTATTTTATTCATCTCGTATATGCTTCCCTTAGGTAATATTATCCGGAAATACTCTGTGAACTTCCATTGTTATGCGGACGATACTCAGTTGTACGTATCTGTAAAGCCAAATGAAACTCATCACCTAAGTAAACTTGAAGCCTGCCTTAAGGAGATAAAGGCCTGGATGGCCACCAGTTTTCTACTATTAAACTCAGAGAAAACAGAAGTTATCATGTTCGGCCCTAAATACCTTAGGGAATCAGTTTCTAATGACATAGCTACTCTGGATGACATTACTTTGGCCCCCGGCTCCACAGTAAGGAACCTCGGAGTCATTTTCGATGCGGATTTGTCCTTTACCTCCCATATTAAACAGATCTCTAAAACCGTCTTTTCTCACTTGCGTAATATCTCAAAAAGTCCGACATATCTTGTCTCAGAGTGACGCAGAAAAATTAATCCACGCCTTTGTTACCTCTAGGTTAGACTACTGTAACTCCTTATTATCAGGTTGTACCAGCAACTCGTTAAAGACTCTCCAGCTGGTCCAAAACGCTGCTGCACGTGCGCTGACTAGAACTAGGAGAAGAGATCATATTACTCCAATATTGGCCTCTTTACATTGGCTACCTGTAGAATCTAGAATAGAATTTAAAATTCTTCTCCTCAGCTATAAAGCTCTTAATGGGCAGGCACCATCTTATCTGAAAGAGCTCATAGTTCCTTATCACCCTGCCAGAGCACTGCGCTCCCAAAATGCAGGTTTATTGGTGGTTCCCAAAATCTCTAAAACTAGATCGGGAGGCAGATCCTTCCAATTCCAGGCTCCCTGTTTATGGAACAATCTTCCTATCTCAGTTCGGAGGGCAGATTCACTCTCTATCTTTAAGAGTAGACTTAAAACTTTCCTTTTTGACAAGGCTTATAGTTAGGGTCGGCCCAGGTTGCCCTGGACCAGCCCTTAGTTATGCTGCTATAGGCCTAGACTGTCGGGGGTCTTCTTCCTGTCCCCCCCATACCCCTTTTTTTTGTGCATGCTTGTTCCAGAGTCCACTGCCCCTTTGCTTTCGTTGTGCTTTGTGTGTCTTGTCTAGGTCAAACTGTCCTGCTCATCCTGGAAGGTCATCCAGCTGCAGATGAGATGGCTAGATGCTGCGTGTCACTTCCATCTAGATTACCTGTTCAGGATACCCTGATGTTTCTGCTGTTGTCTGCTGTCCCAGTTTGTCCCTATCTCCCTGTCTCTGTCTCCTTGTCTCTCTCTCTCTCCCCTCCCACCCAACCGGTAGAGGTAGATGACCGTCCACCCTGAGTCTGGTTCTACCTGCGGGTTCTTCCCGTTAAAGGGGAGTTTTACCTTGCCACTGTCGCCAAGAGCCAAGAACTCAGGAGGGAATCTGTTGGGTTTCTTGTTTCTCTACTATAATTTGTAGAGCGTGGTCTTTACCTGCTCTACCTGTAAAGCGTCATGAGATAACTTCTGTTGTGATTTGACGCTATATAAATAAAGTTTGATTGATTGATTGATGATTGAGAGTCCAGATGCTGAGTAGGAGACTGGGGTTCCGGACTCAGACCAGCAGGATTTCCTTCAGACTGGATCCCACGGGAGGAGGACAACTGGTTTTCACTGTTTTGTTTTGTTTTGTTTTCATAAATTTGTGACTTAATAATCTCAGAATTTGAGTTTTTTTTTTCTCATAAATTTACAATTTCAATCTCAGAATTTCTGACTTTTTTCTAACAAATTTGTGACTTTATAATCTCCAAATTTCCAGTTTTTTTTTTTTCCTTTACATCTAAGACTTTAATCTCAGACACCTGAGGAGTTTCTGTCTTAGAATATCACCCCACCTGATAATCTGTTTACCCTGCAATGGCCCTAATATGCACGTATATGCTAAAAAAAAAAAAAAAAAAAAAAAGGGGGGGGGGTTAAGTTATTTATGGGATGCAGAGCTGTCTTTGCTGCAGTCGACCAATCACCACACAGTAAAGGACAGAGGGGAGGGGCGAGCTCTTGTAGTGTCAGCCAATCAGAGAGGCGCTTCTCTCAGGACGACAGCAGAGCACAAACAATAAGGAACACTGACTTTACTCTGACTTGGGAAAAGGGCAGGTGAGTTTTTCAGACTCCTGGACAGGTAATGATGTCGAACTGTGAGGTCAACGTGTGCGAGAGCGTGAAACTGTACGAACGTGATGCAGGAAGGAGCTGCAAAAACCAACAAGAAAAGAAACTCATCTGGACAAGAGAGGAGGAGAATAAATAAAGTAGGAAGCGCAGGATAATCAGGGGAGCATGTGCAGACGGAAGCAGCCAAATGTGTCTGGCAGCTGAGAGGAACAGCAGAGCTCCGACAGCCCCCGACGCTTCCTCTGACGCACACACACAACCTACAGCCAGGCCTAACATTAACCACCACACACACACACACACACACCACGGCCCCGCAGGAAGTGTGAGGCTGGTGTGAGCGAGACATTCACAGAGAAGGAAACAAAAAAAAAAGGAGCAAAATCGACAACTTGGCCACAGATGAACAACTTTCATTATCTGCAACGAGAGGAAGGGTAAAAAGTAAAAAAAAAAATAAATAAATAAAAAAAACAGGACGAAAGTGCAATTAAGTGGGTTTAATTGGCTGCCCTCCCTCCCCCACGTCTCTGCAGCAAATCAGTGAGGAAATGGCTCCATGCCAAACTGCGCCATGGTAACAAAGGCGAACGCCAATCCAGATGACTGACAGGTACAGAGTGACTCGGCACGGCTCATTAAAACTGAATATTAATATCTGTCGCACGTCCACATTGGGCTCTTAACACTTTTACTTTTTCTTTCTTTCTTTTTTTTAATATTGAAATACGTCGTTAAAAAATATTTGTATGGAGTAAATTAAAACTTTGAGTGAGAGCTTCGGCGCAGAATGGCCACTAGGGGGCGTCTCTTTAGCACCTGTGCTTTCAGCAGGCAGTTAACGTTGCGTTCACTGTCAACGTGTTCAGATTGGTTCTTTATAGGTAATCATGATTAATCTGTTCATTACTTTGTTGATGAATCGTTCAGTGTGTAAAGTGTGAAAAATAAAGCCAAAGTCTGACTGGAGGTGACGTCTCCAAATGTCCTGAGTCTGACCAGCAGCAAAAAAAAAAAAAAAAAAAAAAAAAAAAAAAAAAAAAAAAGTGGCGCTTGGCCACGTAAAATACAAGTATCGACATACATGAGGACATATATCATGATATTGCACATTTTCAGTGAATTACATGAATAAATAGTTTATATTTCAACTGTTTTTATGACTTAGTTGTAAAGCACTTTGGGACCTTATGGTTATTGTAAAGGGCTATAGAAATAAACTTGATTTGAACTTGATTTAATATATATAAAAAAAAAAAAAAAAAACACACAGAGAGGCCTATTTCTCAGGACATTTTGAACTGTATCCATAAATGAAATGTACTTAATCATGTTTTTTATTTTTTTGTCCTTTTATTTGAAACCTTTGTGCAACTTTTCAATTCAACAGTAAACAAACTATAAACTCTGTAAACTACAGGTGTAATGATGGAGGGAGTCTATTAGCGATCTGTACATTCTGCCTGATGCTGGCACTTTTTTTTTTTCCCCAGGCAACAACAGTGTCCTGAATGCACCACATGGAGCGCCGCTTCAGTCAGTTACAAAACAGAGTGTGTGTGTGTGTGTGTGTGTGTGTGTGTGTGTGTCTGCTGTACAGGGATGAAGTACAGGATGATGGGAAGCGCTGTGTGGCCTTCCTCTGCTCTGTCAGGGAGCTGAGCGTCAGCTGGGAAACTAAAGAGGAAGAAACAGACGAGGCAGACTGTCTCAAATCGCGCACTTCCGTTAGTGCACTGTCTGTAAGTCCACTCAGCTGACAGTACACCGGCACAGTGCGCGAATTTTGACAGTGAAGGGTGTCTCAATTGGCGCACTTCCTGTTGTGCACTTACCGGAAATGACGATCGCCACAGTCGGCATCAGGCGAGCCCCGCAAGCCCCGCCTGATGCCGACCGGAGCCGCGGCCGGCTTTGGTTTTCGGTGGTAAAGTTCTCCAGAAGTAGACGTGTACACATCTTATCTTCAAAATAAAAGCATCACCACTGCTTCTAATGTATTAGGTTTTTATTTTTGTAAACAACCGGAAGTGACTGTACTTTGCACAACCGCTAGCTTGAGAGTTATCCGAAAACGTCGAAGCAATTTTCAAAACAGACGTTATTTGGACAAACTGACCACATATTTGGAATCTACGTAGTTACTTTCTCGCCTGAAAAAAAAAAACACTTAATAAAGTGGCATATTAACAGTCGTAAAACGAAAAGTAATCTCAGCTTTTTTAGCTAGCTCCTTCCGGTCAGCGGTGCCGTCAGGGTGAGAAGTGTCCATCGCTCCACACTCAACTTTTTGACCGTTTTGAGTGAACATCCGGGTATTTGCAGTGCACTGCATTTTGTTAGTGTTTTCAGTGTGAACGCACTTATGCACTCAAAATACTAAGTGTAAGTGCAGAAGTGCGCGATTTGAGACACCATGTGACTCAACGTCAGGACGGCTGATGGAAAATCCCCGCCCGCCCGCAGAACGTGACATGTGCGGGTCAGGTGAGCGGATCGCAGACTGGAGGCGCAGACCGACTCCAGGTGTCTTAAACAGACCCAGATCCAGACCCAGACACATGTTGGACAGCTGGTCTCAGTGATCTTATGGCTCTTTTCCACTGGTATGTACTCGACTTGACTCGACTTGCCTCGACTCGACTCGGTTTCGGTGGTCTTCCATTACAGTTGAGTCCCACCTCGCCGTGGGTGGAGTCGTCATAGCGACGCGGCGCACCGTCCAGCTCCCTCTGGATTCTTTGGGCCACCGAGCTCAGAAAAGTCTCCACCTCTTCATGTGACCGCGGTGCCGGTTTGCTCGCCATTTTCCGACTTTGCCGACTTCAGTGATGATCAGTTGCTGTTTTTTTTGTTTGTTTGTTTGTTTGTTTTTAAATGCCGGGTTTGGTTTCCGTGCAGGAGTCGCTCTCATGTGTCATCACTCCCTGTCCAATCGGCTCGACTCGGCTCGACTCAGCTCGACTCAGCTCGCCTGGAGCCCCGGCCGAGTCAGTCCTAAAATAGTACCTGGTACCAGGAACTACCACCTGATGGAAAAGCTCTCAAACCGAGTCGAGTGGAGCTGAGTAGGTGTTCGTGGAAAAGGGCCATTAGTGAAGCTGAATCACACGACGCTGTTTCACTTCAGACCCGGTCCTCAAGTCCTCAGGTCCTCAAGTCCTCAAGTCCTCAGGTCCTCAGGTCCTCAGGGAAGCCAGTCCTGAGGGTTTCTGTTCCAGCTCTGCTTCTGCACACCTGATCCAGGTAAGGCCCGTGCACCTTCATCATGCACTGTGCAGGTAGATCTGTTTCAACCAATCAGCATGAAGCCCTGACGTGGATCAGGCGTGAAAGGGTTACTTGAGGACTGGGTCGGAAACCAGTGCCTTAAAAAAAATGACTAATAAATCAACTGATGGATTATTAAGACGATGACAGTTGACTGATGCGTTCACTGACCGACTGTTTCAGTGTTACTTTGAGTATCTGTGACGTCAAACAGAAATCCGCCGTCTGCACTTCCGCCTTGAGCTCGCCCCGTTCGCCTCTTCCTGCTGCTCGGCCAATCAGCATTCAGCTCTCCATCATGAGGCGTTCAGGAGCTGAGCTACAGGGAAATCTTTGTGTTTTTGTTTTTTAAGCACTTCATTTTTTTTTTTTTTAACCTGATTTCACAAGTGCTGGATTTTACCTTTTATTTTTTTCTTCATCGACATTTTGAAAACTCTGCGTTTAGACAGCAGCAGCAGTGGTAGTTGAAGTAATAGCAGTAGAGCCAGTACACACACACACACACACACACACACACACACACACACACTCTTTTTCATGGTGGTGCAGTGGCTGAGGGAAAATACTGAGAGATGAAGATAAAGAAGAAGGGAAGCAGAGTGTGTGTGTTTGAGAGAGAGATTGTGTGTGTGTGTGTGTGTGTGTGTGTGTGTGTGTGTGTGTGTGTGTGTAAGGAGAGCAAAGAAGGATGGAGGGCCCACTTCACCTCGAGAGCGTCTCTGAATGAAAGCAGCCGCTCTTCACGGCTCTTTGAAATGGAAACGGAGTGCAGCGCTGCAGAGGAGCCCGTCTCCACTCGTCTCATTAGAGCCGCGCCGCGGGTTCGAGTCCCGCGCTCGCCGCTTACACTCACACTGCACAACACAACACACACCCTCACACCGCCCGCCCATGTGACCCAGCGTCACCGCTCAGACGCCTCAGAAAGTCTCATCCAAAACAGAGGCCACTGACCAATCAGCATGCACACGCTGCCACTGACCAATCAGCACGCACACGCCGCCACGGACCAATCAGCACGCACACGCCGCCACGGACCAATCAGCACGCACACGCCGCCACGGACCAATCAGCACGCACACGCCGCCACGGACCAATCAGCACGCACACGCCGCCACGGACCAATCAGCACGCACACGCCGCCACGGACCAATCAGGAGCCAGAATTCTGCAGAGCAAATCTAAAGAATGATAATCACATCTATCTGATCTACAACCACAGAAACTCAAACTAGCAAAACTTTACAGAGATCACTGAGGAGAGGAGAGGAGGAGAGAGGAGAGGAGGAGAGGAGGAGAGGAAGGAAAAGAGGAGGGAGGAGTGGAACTGAGGAGAGGAAGGAGGGAGGAGAGGAGGGAGGAGAGAGGAGAGAGGAGAGGAGGGAGGAGAGAGGAGAGAGGAGAGAGGAGAGGAGGGAGGAGAGAGGAGAGGAAGGAGGAGAGAGGAGAGGAAGGAGGAGAGGAGAGGAGGAGAGGAGGAGAGGAAGGAAGAGAGGAGGGAGGAGAGGAACTGAGGAGGGGAAGGAGAAGGAGGGAGGAGAGGAGGGAGGAGAGAGGAGAGGAGGGAGGAGAGGAAGGAGGAGAGGAGGGAGGAGAGGAACTGAGAAGAGGAAGGAGGATAGGATCGTGATTCAGGGCTTACGTAATATTATAGCATAATTACATATAAACAACATATAATGAGCCCTGCCAAACCCAGATTAGCCATTACAATACGTAATTCATATACCATTCATGTTTAATTCGTGTTTTTTAGGAATGCGTAATTTTAAGTCCCATTCATGTCTATGTGAAAACTTCAAGGGGCCTCAGGAAGAATGCTCAATTTTAACTGGAGGTAGGAAAGCTAATGATGCTATTCCTCCCGGGAATTTTAAGTTTTGTCAGCCTTTTTTTCCTAATTGTAGCAACAAAACTGGACACCAGGTGGCGCTGTGACAACGGAAATTAAAGTAACACAACTTTCCTGGAAGATGAAATAATAATTCTGTAGTTGCGACTGAAAAATTCCGGATCCAACTCTGACAATGAACAATTACCCTTCCTCAACGCAGAAAACTGTAATCTCTCATAAAAAATACATCAATATCCCAACAATATCCCTGGTCCAGTCAAGAGTCAGGTTGAGAGCAGAGGTTGTTCCTCTGGCTTGATCTGCCTCTGAAAAGGCAAGTTTGTCAAAGTCAGAAAAATTATGTCTTTTTGAGAGAAGAATATGTTTTTGTACATTGATGCTCCAGAATAAATATGTAATTGTACACTGAAGTTCCAAAACTTTATGTTGACGAGGGAGACCGGATCTCCAAGTCTACATGACCAAACCTCATGTCCGGTCAACAGTCAGGCCACAAGTGGTTGTTCCTGAGAGTTTCTTTGTTTCTGAAAAATCATGTCTTTTTACATGAAAAGTGCGCAATTGTACACTGAAGCTGCAGAATAATTATGTAATTGCACGCGGATGTTCAGGAACTTTTCACAGCATAGGGAGTCTGGATGTCCAGGTTCCACTCCAGTCAGATAAACACCTGGAACAGTGGCTGGTCCTGCAAGTTTCTCAGGTTCAGAAAAAAATGAAAAATTACATCATTTTGAGTTAACATTATGTGATTGCGCAGTGAAGTTCAAGAACTTTTCACTGAAGAGGGAGCCTGGATCTCCGAGTCAGCCCATCCAAACCCCAGTTCAGTCAAGAGTCAGGTTGAGAGCAGAGGTTGTTCCTCTGGCTTGATCTGCCTCTAGGCAAGCTTGTCAAAGTCAGAAAAATTATGTCTTTTTGAGAGAAGAATATGTTTTTGTACATTGATGCTCCAGAATAAATATGTAATTGTACATTGAAGTTCCAAAACTTTATGTTGACGAGGGAGACCGGATCTCCAAGTCTACATGACCAAACCTCATGTCCGGTCAACAGTCAGGCCACAAGTGGTTGTTCCTGAGAGTTTCTTTGTTTCTGAAAAATCATGTCTTTTTACATGAAAAGTGCGCAATTGTACACTGAAGCTGCAGAATAATTATGTAATTGCACGCAGATGTTCAGGAACTTTTCACAGCATAGGGAGTCTGGATGTCCAGATCTGGACGTCCAGGTTCCACTCCAGTCAGATAAACACCTGGAACAGTGGCTGGTCCTGCAAGTTTCTCAGGTTCAGAAAAAAATGAAAAATTACATCATTCTGAGTTAACATTATGTGATTGCGCAGTGAAGTTCAAGAACTTTTCACTGAAGAGGGAGCCTGGATCTCCGAGTCAGCCCATCCAAACCCCAGTTCAGTCAAGAGTCAGGTTGAGAGCAGAGGTTGTTCCTCTGGCTTGATCTGCCTCTAGGCAAGCTTGTCAAAGTCAGAAAAATTATGTCTTTTTGAGAGAAGAATATGTTTTTGTACATTGATGCTCCAGAATAAATATGTAATTGTACATTGAAGTTCCAAAACTTTATGTTGACGAGGGAGACCGGATCTCCAAGTCTACATGACCAAACATCATGTCCGGTCAACAGTCAGGCCACAAGTGGTTGTTCCTGAGAGTTTCTTTGTTTCTGAAAAATCATGTCTTTTTACATGAAAAGTGCGCAATTGTACACTGAAGCTGCAGAATAATTATGTAATTGCACGCGGATGTTCAGGAACTTTTCACAGCATAGGGAGTCTGGATGTCCAGATCTGGACATCCAGGTTCCACTCCAGTCAGATAAACACCTGAAACAGTGGCTGGTCCTGCAAGTTTCTCAGGTTCAGAAAAAAATGAAAAATTACATCATTTTGAGTTAACATTATGTGATTGCGCAGTGAAGTTCAAGAACTTTTCACTGAAGAGGGAGCCTGGATCTCCGAGTCAGCCCATCCAAACCCCAGTTCAGTCAAGAGTCAGGTTGAGAGCAGAGGTTGTTCCTCTGGCTTGATCTGCCTCTGAAAAGGCAAGTTTGTCAAAGTCAGAAAAATTATGTCTTTTTGAGAGAAGAATATGTTTTTGTACATTGATGCTCCAGAATAAATATGTAATTGTACACTGAAGTTCCAAAACTTTATGTTGACGAGGGAGACCGGATCTCCAAGTCTACATGACCAAACCTCATGTCCGGTCAACAGTCAGGCCACAAGTGGTTGTTCCTGAGAGTTTCTTTGTTTCTGAAAAATCATGTCTTTTTACATGAAAAGTGCGCAATTGTACACTGAAGCTGCAGTATAATTATGTAATTGCACGCGGATGTTCAGGAACTTTTCACAGCATAGGGAGTCTGGATGTCCAGGTTCCACTCCAGTCAGATAAACACCTGGAACAGTGGCTGGTCCTGCAAGTTTCTCAGGTTCAGAAGAAAATGAAAAATTACATCATTTTGAGTTAACATTATGTGATTGCGCAGTGAAGTTCAAGAACTTTTCACTGAAGAGGGAGCCTGGATCTCCGAGTCAGCCCATCCAAACCCCAGTTCAGTCAAGAGTCAGGTTGAGAACAGAGGTTGTTCCACTGGCTTGATCTGCCTCTAGGCAAGCTTGTCAAAGTCAGAAAAATTATGTCTTTTTGAGAGAAGAATATGTTTTTGTACATTGATGCTCCAGAATAAATATGTAATTGTACCTTGAAGTTCCAAAACTTTATGTTGACGAGGGAGACCGGATCTCCAAGTCTACATGACCAAACCTCATGTCCGGTCAACAGTCAGGCCACAAGTGGTTGTTCCTGAGAGTTTCTTTGTTTCTGAAAAATCATGTCTTTTTACATGAAAAGTGCGCAATTGGACATTGAAGCTGCAGAATAATTATGTAATTGCACACGGATGTTCAGGAACTTTTCAGGTCCAGGTTCCACTCCAGTAAAATAAATGCCTGGAACAATGGCTGTTCCGGCAAGTTTCTTAGGCTCAGAAAAAAAAAAGAAAAATTACATCATTTTGAGTTAACATTATGTGATTGTGCAGTGAAGTTCAAGAACTTTTTGCTAAAGAGGGAGCCTGGATGTCCATTTCCCCCCACCCCCCAAAAAAGAGTCAAAAACAGTAAAACACAAACAATGTTTATTTCCACTTCACTTTTGAATGGCATTCCATACCATGTAAAACAATAGGGCAGACATAATAACAAGGGTTATTGCCCAACAAGCAAGTATGATGTTGAAGGTCCGGTCCTGTGGGTCACCACAGCACTGAAAGACAGGAAAATAACGATTAGTTTATGGCAAGTTTGCATAAATATAATCTACATCACGACATTGATATATTCACTAACCCCTTGATGTATGATGACTGTGCTTGGGTGATCTCGGACCAGTGGATTGGAATGGATTGGCTCTCCAGGGTAAGGGGGTGGACCCATATGGTCACAATCCTGAAGGCAGATTTTAAAAGAAGTTTCTCATTAGAGTAAAATAATGAATCATAAAATCAATTTAAGAATACCAACTTTTAAATGATTAATTACACTCACCATGCAACGAATGCAAACGGGGCACGATGGCTGACTCATGTTGTTTTTCTGTTTACAATTCTGTTTAAGAAGAAATTTGTATTATGCAAACACACAAACATATATAACAGATATATGAAAAACTTGGTACAATGTGTATTTTTTAATGCTTCAGACGTAAATTCAAATTAAAACACTGTATTCTACCATTTGAAAACACCTTTTGAAGGCTGTAATCAGAAAAAATCAGTAATTGTTAATTTAATGTTTTGTAATTATCCTGTGTGGAAAAAAGTGACATTAAACTTGCACTTTTTAATTCTTGATACTTAATCTTAAATTAAAACACTACATTTATGCCTAGCTTTATAAGAAAGAGTTGCTTACCATTCAACGTCACTGATGAAAATGAGAAAAGTTGTGGGAGGGGACAGGTAAAACAAATCCAGCCAATCACAGCAAGATAACTTAGTTGTTTGTTCATTAAAACCCCACCCCCATCCAGCACCTATTGGTGCAAATTATGTTATGTATTTTTGCTTTCAATTAGCAGAATTTTTCAGTAATTAATAATTCAATAATATGTAATTAACCTGTATTGTAAAGTGTCAATCTTCAGTCATTTTCACTTTTGTCGAGTAATTTATACGTATTTGTTCTGTAAGATTGTGGATTTTAGATCAAAGAAGACTTGCATTGCCTGTTACAACAGAAACTTAGGCTCCTCCTCTTCTCTGATCACGATTAATCTTCAGTCATCTTAAGTTTTGTCAAGTAATTTATACGCATTTGTTCCGTATCATTGTGAATTTTAGGTCAAAGAAGACTTGCGTAATTTTCCTGACTGTCTTATGATTTACGTAATCGTGATATTAATCAAACTTAATATTACAAAATTGTTCTATTTTAACATTAAATTCTGAATGAACACTTATGTAATCTCTCTATTTGATGGCTTGATATTACATACTTTTAAGATGAGAGCAAAATTACGTAATTTTTTTCTGGACCTAAATTATAAGCATTTCGGCTGCCTAATGTGCCACTTTCCTGTTAGAACAGAAACTCGGGTTCCTCCTCTTCTCTGATCACGATTAATCTTCAGTCATTTTATGTTCTGTCAAGTAATTTATATGCATTTGTTCTGTATTATTGTGAATTTTAGGTCAAAGAAGACTTGCGTAATTTTCCTGACTGTCTTACGATTTACGTAATCGTGATATTAATCAAACTTAATATTACAAAATTGTTCTATTTTAACATTAAATTCTGAATGAACACTTATGTAATCTCTCTGTTTCATGACTTGATATTACGTACTTTTAAGATGAGAGCAAAATTACGTAATTTTTTTCTGGACCTAAATTATAAGCATTTGGCTTCGTGATGTGCCACTTTCCTGTTAGAACAGAAACTCTGGCTCCTCCTCTTCTCTGATCACGATTAATCTTCAGTCATTTTAAGTTCTGTCAAGTAATTTATATGCATTTGTTCTGTATTATTGTGAATTTTAGGTCAAAGAAGACTTGCGTAATTTTCCTGACTGTCTTACGATTTACGCAATCGTGATATTAATCAAACTTAATATTACAAAATTGTTCTATTTTAACATTAAATTCTGAATGAACACTTATGTAATCTGTCTGTTTGATGGCTTGATATTACGTACTTTTAAGATGAGAGCAAAATTACGTAATTTTTTTCTGGACCTAAATTATAAGCATTTCGGCTGCCTAATGTGCCACTTTCCTGTTAGAACAGAAACTCGGGTTCCTCCTCTTCTCTGATCACGATTAATCTTCAGTCATTTTAAGTTCTGTCAAGTAATTTATATGCATTTGTTCTGTATTATTGTGAATTTTAGGTCAAAGAAGACTTGCGTAATTTTCCTGACTGTCTTACGATTTACGCAATCGTGATATTAATCAAACTTAATATTACAAAATTGTTCTATTTTAACATTAAATTCTGAATGAACACTTATGTAATCTGTCTGTTTGATGGCTTGATATTACGTACTTTTAAGATGAGAGCAAAATTACGTAATTTTTTTCTGGACCTAAATTATAAGCATTTCGGCTGCCTAATGTGCCACTTTCCTGTTAGAACAGAAACTCGGGTTCCTCCTCTTCTCTGATCACGATTAATCTTCAGTCATTTTATGTTCTGTCAAGTAATTTATATGCATTTGTTCTGTATTATTGTGAATTTTAGGTCAAAGAAGACTTGCGTAATTTTCCTGACTGTCTTACGATTTACGTAATCGTGATATTAATCAAACTTAATATTACAAAATTGTTCTATTTTAACATTAAATTCTGAATGAACACTTATGTAATCTCTCTGTTTCATGACTTGATATTACGTACTTTTAAGATGAGAGCAAAATTACGTAATTTTTTTCTGGACCTAAATTATAAGCATTTGGCTTCGTGATGTGCCACTTTCCTGTTAGAACAGAAACTCTGGCTCCTCCTCTTCTCTGATCACGATTAATCTTCAGTCATTTTAAGTTCTGTCAAGTAATTTATATGCATTTGTTCTGTATTATTGTGAATTTTAGGTCAAAGAAGACTTGCGTAATTTTCCTGACTGTCTTACGATTTACGCAATCGTGATATTAATCAAACTTAATATTACAAAATTGTTCTATTTTAACATTAAATTCTGAATGAACACTTATGTAATCTGTCTGTTTGATGGCTTGATATTACGTACTTTTAAGATGAGAGCAAAATTACGTAATTTTTTTCTGGACCTAAATTATAAGCATTTCGGCTGCCTAATGTGCCACTTTCCTGTTAGAACAGAAACTCGGGTTCCTCCTCTTCTCTGATCACGATTAATCTTCAGTCATTTTATGTTCTGTCAAGTAATTTATATGCATTTGTTCTGTATTATTGTGAATTTTAGGTCAAAGAAGACTTGCGTAATTTTCCTGACTGTCTTACGATTTACGCAATCGTGATATTAATCAAACTTAATATTACAAAATTGTTCTATTTTAACATTAAATTCTGAATGAACACTTATGTAATCTGTCTGTTTGATGGCTTGATATTACGTACTTTTAAGATGAGAGCAAAATTACGTAATTTTTTTCTGGACCTAAATTATAAGCATTTGGCTTCGTGATGTGCCACTTTCCTGTTAGAACAGAAACTCTGGCTCCTCCTCTTCTCTGATCATGATTAATCTTCAGTCATTTTAAGTTTTGTCAAGTAATTTATATGCATTTGTTCTGTATTATTGTGAATTTTAGGTCAAAGAAGACTTGCGTAATTTTCCTGACTGTCTTACGATTTACGCAATCGTGATATTAATCAAACTTAATATTACAAAATTGTTCTATTTTAACATTAAATTCTGAATGACCACTTATGTAATCTCTCTGTTTCATGACTTAATATTACGTACTTTTAAGATGAGAGCAAAATTACGTAATTTTTTTCTGGACCTAAATTATAAGCATTTGGCTTCCTGATGTGCCACTTTCCTGTTAGAACAGAAACTCTGGCTCCTCCTCTTCTCTGATCATGATTAATCTTCAGTCATTTTAAGTTTTGTCAAGTAATTTATATGCATTTGTTGAATATTATTGTGAATTTTAGGTCAAAGAAGACTTGCGTAATTTTCCTGACTGTCTTACGATTTATGCAATCGTGATATTAATCAAACTTAATATTACAAAATTGTTCTATTTTAACATTAAATTCTGAATGAACACTTATGTAATCTGTCTGTTTGATGGCTTGATATTACGTACTTTTAAGATGAGAGCAAAATTACGTAATTTTTTTCTGGACCTAAATTATAAGCATTTCGGCTGCCTAATGTGCCACTTTCCTGTTAGAACAGAAACTCGGGTTCCTCCTCTTCTCTGATCACGATTAATCTTCAGTCATTTTAAGTTTTGTCAAGTAATTTATATGCATTTGTTCTGTATTATTGTGAATTTTAGGTCAAAGAAGACTTGCGTAATTTTCCTGACTGTCTTACGATTTACGCAATCGTGATATTAATCAAACTTAATATTACAAAATTGTTCTATTTTAACATTAAATTCTGAATGAACACTTATGTAATCTGTCTGTTTGATGGCTTGATATTACGTACTTTTAAGATGAGAGCAAAATTACGTAATTTTTTTCTGGACCTAAATTATAAGCATTTCGGCTGCCTAATGTGCCACTTTCCTGTTAGAACAGAAACTCGGGTTCCTCCTCTTCTCTGATCACGATTAATCTTCAGTCATTTTAAGTTTTGTCAAGTAATTTATATGCATTTGTTCTGTATTATTGTGAATTTTAGGTCAAAGAAGACTTGCGTAATTTTCCTGACTGTCTTACGATTTACGCAATCGTGATATTAATCAAACTTAATATTACAAAATTGTTCTATTTTAACATTAAATTCTGAATGAACACTTATGTAATCTGTCTGTTTGATGGCTTGATATTACGTACTTTAAGATGAGAGCAAAATTACGTAATTTTTTTTCTGGACCTAAATTATAAGCATTTCGGCTGCCTAATGTGCCACTTTCCTGTTAGAACAGAAACTCGGGTTCCTCCTCTTCTCTGATCACGATTAATCTTCAGTCATTTTAAGTTTTGTCAAGTAATTTATACGCATTTGTTCCGTATCATTGTGAATTTTAGGTCAAAGAACACTTGCGTAATTTTCCTGACTCTCTTACGATTTGCGTAATTGTGATATTAATCAAACTTATTATTACAAAATTGTTCTATTTTAACATTAAATTCTGATTGAACACTTATGTAATCTCTCTGTTTCATGGCTTGATATTACGTACTTTTAAGATGAGAGCAAAGTTATGTAATTTTTTTCTGGACCTAAATTATAAGCATTTCGGCTGCCTGATGTGCCACTTTCCTGTTAGAACAGAAACTTGGGTTCCTCCTCTTCTCTGATCACGATTAATCTTCAGTCATTTTAAGTTTTGTCAAGTAATTTATATGCATTTGTTCTATATCATTGTGAATTTTAGGTCAAAGAAGGCTTGCGTAACTTTCCTGACTGTCTTATGATTTACGTAATTGTGATATTAATCAAACTTATTATTACAAAATTGTTCTATTTTAACATTAAATTCTGAATGAACGGTTATGTAATCTCTCTTTTCATGGCTTGATATTACGTACTTTTAAGATGAGAGCAAAATTACGTAATTTTTTTCTGGACCTAAATTATAAGCATTTCGGCTGCCTAATGTGCCACTTTCCTGTTAGAACAGAAACTCGGGTTCCTCCTCTTCTCTGATCACGATTAATCTTCAGTCATTTTAAGTTCTGTCAAGTAATTTATATGCATTTGTTCCGTATCATTGTGAATTTTAGGTTAAAGAAGGTTTGCGTCACTTTCCTGACTGTCTTACGATTTATGTAATCGTGATATTAATCAAACTTATTATTACGAAATTGTTCTATTTTAACATTAAATTCTGAATGAACGCTTATGTAATCTCTCTGTTTCATGGCTTGATATTATGTACTTTTAAGATGAGAGCAAAATTACGTAATTTTTTTCTGGACCTAAATAAGCATTTGGCCTCCTGATGTGCCACTTTCCTGTTAGAACAGAAACTCGGGTTCCTTCCCTTCTCTGATCACAATTAATCGTCAGTCATTTTAAGTTTTGTCAAGTAATCCATACACATTCATTACATTTTAATGTGAATTTTAGGTCAAAGAAGACTCGTGTAATTTTCCTGACTGTCTTACGATTTACGTAATTGTGATTTTAATCAAACTTAATATTACAAAATTGTTTTATTTTAACATTAAATTCTGAATTAATGCTTACGTAATCTCTGGGTCCTCCCCTTCTCTGATCACAATTAATCTTAAGTCATTTTAAGTTTTTTCTGTAGTTATTTGTGTATTGTAATTGTTTTGGTTTAGCTAATATATGCATATTTGTGATTTTGTCAATCTTAGTATTAGGTCATTTTTCTTTTTGAACATTATAAATTAATAGGCCTATTTCTTTATTCTTCATGTTTTATTACTCTGTAATACGTTATTTTAAGGTTAAGGAATAATGAAAGCTTGCTTGTTTTTTTTTTTTTTTGCAAATAATGACTTCACATTTTCTTACAAAAATAAAAACAATTTTGCTCTTTAAATGCTTATTTTTATTCTTTGAACAAATTTTAAGAAAATTTAACAATATGAAATTACAAAACATAGCATAACACAGCTTTTATGTTTTGATTTTTTCTTTTTTTTTTTTCAAAACGTTTGCGGGACCACTAAATATTCTGGTCTCCAGTATTAATTTAACAATGTATCCTGAAAATACATGATAGAGAATAACAATAAATCACACTATTGTATCACACTGTATCACGAAGTATCACAAAAATTTTCCTAACAACACAAGACAAGTCAACACAGACACTGCTGTCTTCAGAGGTAGTTCAGAGGTAGCTTCATCTCTTTGTTTTTGTCATTTCACTGTAAAAGAAGGAAAAACAAAGGGAAAAATTGGATATCGGATTTTGGAATTGCAATTAATCTGTAATAATGTTCTGATAACACCATTTGTAACACATACCGCTGCAGGGTCTTGATGAGGGTCACAAAATTGCTAATGGTCATATTTTTCTGTTTGCATCTACCAAGCAGGTCTTGATTGGCTTTGAGCAAACCATTGATCTAAAAATCGAGAGCAAATTACATACATAAGAAGCATACTAAGCCATTTAAGAATAATAAAAGAATAATTCGGCAACCAACAATTGTTACCTTGGCCAGTGGGATACGGGAGCGGGAGCTCAAGAGTTCTCCAAACACTTGTTTGACTTGGTCCTTAAAGTCTTCCTCATAACACAACTTACGCCGAGTCTTGGTCTGGGAAAAGGTAAGCAGGAGGTCAACGCTTTACCACACACACACACACACACACACACACACACACACACACACACACACATACAGACACATGTGACATAAATTCTTGTGTGTACAAGCGTCGTGTGCTTGTATTTGCATGTCTGAAAGTGCATACCCCTCCAGAGCAGGGCACGATTCGTCTTGGAAGTGGTGAAAACAGCTGCAAAAATAAAGTAGATGTTTAGTTGGGTATATGTCAGTCAATTATTATTTTATCAACTTATTTATTATCAATCAATAACATGTAAGATAAACTTACCTTTGCCAACTTGTCATGATATGTTTCCTCATCACTATTGTCTTCAATGCTAGAGTCTGTTTCTTCTCCATTCCTCTCCACATTTCTTAATTCTGTGTCCAGGTGTCTTGACTGCTCTCTGTCAGGTTCTCCCTCAGTGTCTCTTTGATCATCCTTTTCATTGTTATCTTCACTTGCAGCACTTTCTTCATTTCCAGAGTTTCCTTCATTATTCTCCTCTTCACCTGTGTCTACTTGTTCCTGCTCCTGTGGTATTTTGTTCCTGCAGTATTGAGCATTGATTGCCTTCTCCATGGTTTTTCTTGTTGCCAGTGCTTCCCTGACAGAATCCTCCATCACATAGAATTTATCTGAAACCTCTTGCGAGTGGCACATCGCCTTCAGGACACGTTTCCTTTCCTTTTCAGACAGGTTCCTCTGTACATGTGTTGCCATAGATGTCCTCACATCTCCACAAGTTGGTTGGCCTGGCAGGCCACAGTCTTTCCAGGCTGTCTGGAAATAGTCATTTAACTTCTTCAGAGGGTTCCCCAGGCGAGAGAAGAAGAAGTTGGGGTTGTTAGGACTGTATCCCTCCAGCTTTGGGCGGATTGCAGCATACTGACGGAACCAGCCATACTCCTGAGGAGTCAGGGTGATTTGAGCCCTTCCATGAGTAGCCATGGTTTTGTGATGTTTCACATGTATAACATAGTTGTTCCCATCTTGCTCTGCACTGCACACCTCCTCCCGCTCCAGGTTCTCAAACACACATGGACGATGGCCTGTGAGGCAGCAGAGGTAGCCAACCATATGGCCCACCAAACTTTTCCTTAGTGTGAAAGACTCTGGATCATCCTCCAGCATTTCCAGAAGGTCTACAATCTTTCCTCTGGTACAGATGGATTTGAAGTTAAGGATTTCATCTGCTTGCATCACTCGTCCACGTTTGTCAGCCAAGACCATTTGTTGATGGACCACCAGTCCCTTCCTAACACCTTTAAGCACACAGGTAAGTCGGTCAATGAAGACATACAGATGAGACTGGCTCACTCTAAGCTCCCTGATGTCCCGTTCTTTTATGTACTGAAAAAACATGCGAACGCTTGTTATGTACTTTTTCTGGGTTGGCAGTTTGTAACCAGCCTGTGCAAGGCTTTGGCACCAATCCATTATTGTTTCTTCGTCAACATCTCCCAGTGACATGTGTTTTGTATTGATTAGATTTATGAAATGATTGATATGTTTTATGGTCTGGACAGTGTTGTCTAACTTTTTAGCATTTGGATTAGATCCCATGAAATAGGATTTAAACTTTGTGAGGACTTTGCTCAAGATTGAATCTTGTCCATCTGATGAGGAGTCTGATGCCTGTGATCCTGCATCATTCACAGAGATAGCTTTTGCAGGGGCTCTGGATGTGGATGGTGTTGCTTTAACACTGCTCTCAGATCTTCTAACAAAGGGATTTCTTCTCTTCTGTGTCATCTTTTTCCTTTTTTTCTCAGAGTCAACTTCATCCTCTGAGCTTGAGAGAATTACCACTTTTTTTGGTACTCTGGAGGTGGAGTAACTCTGTGACATCTCAGTGACAATGGTTTGAACAGTGTTCTCAAGGTGAGTAACTCTCTCAGATAGACGTATGATCTGCCTCGCCATACTGCTGTCATGTGATGTGTCTCTCTTGGCAGCCCTTTTTTTCTGTTGCTCTAACATGAATTTTGTCTGGTGGATGCGGACATTGGATGTAATTCTCTTTTTCTTCGCCAGTAAGATCTTTGCTTTTAGTTCTTCCCCTTCCAAGTGATGCATGGATTTCAAATGTTGGTCCAATCGTACAATCATCTTTCTGGAGCACATGGGGCAGTCCAGAGGACCAGCATATCGCAGGTGACCAGTTCCGATCAGGGCCTTTCTGTGCTCTGCATCGAAGATGTGGTGGACATCCTTTAGATGTTGGTTGATGTTTCGGTAGCCGACATGGCAAAGGGCACATTTCTTCATGGCTTTTGTTTGTGACGGGGAGGGATTGCTGTTCAGTGGGCTGAAGGTTTGTAAATTTAATATTTGTGACAGGTCAGTGGTAGGTAATTAGGCTACTTTGTGTTATGTGTACAAGTTTAGGTACTTACTTTTCCATTTAAAGAATTTTTGGGTCACAGTGAGAAGATCTGAAGAGATGAAATAGTGGTTGAGGGGTGTAAATGAAATCTGATACATGTATGCATGACATTTTGTATGTATCTAAACAGCAATAAATATACCAATAAAAATACATATATATTAAGGCACAGTCTAAAAAATACAGATTTTTAACAGAAAATTACGTAACATTAAATAAAACAAGCATAATGTTTATCTAACCATCGACAATTATTTGTTGCTTGTTTATAAAGTAATCATTCTTTAAAATGCATATTTTTTCTAGTTTGTACATACTTTTCTAGTTTGTTCATAATTTTTTATGTGTTCACACATGCTATACAACATAGATTATTTTTATCCCTATCTCAGAAATACAGATTTTCAATACATAATTATGCAAAATTTAACTTAATTCTTACCTTTCAAAGAAGAATGAGTCATGTGGAAGGCAACTGTCTGTAAGCAGAAAAATGTAGTAATTATTAAAGTAATGTTTTGGAATTATCCTGTATTTAGTAGTTACGTAGTCTTACTGTTAAGAAGCAGGAAAGATCATGAATTATGAGGTAAATGTCATGATGTAAATGTTTAATCTGTAATTGTTCACTATGAAAGTGTTAAACTTACGCATTTTTAATACTTCATACATTAATATCATTTAAAATAATGCATTCATAACTGTAGGGAAGAAAGGCTTACCATTCAACGTCATCGAGCGGTAAGCCGAGGAGAGGAGGAGTAGTTACGTAGTCTTACTGTTAAGAAGCAGGAAAGATCATGAATTATGAGGTAAATGTCATGATGTAAATGTTTAATCTATAACTGTTCACTATGAAAGTGTTAAACTTACGTATTTTTAATACTTCATACATAAATATCATTTAAAATAATGCATTCATAACTGTAGGGAAGAAAGGCTTACCATTCGACGTCATCGAACGGTAAGCCGAGGAGAGGAGGAGTAGTTACGTAGTCTTACTGTTAAGATGCAGGAAAGATCATGAATAATGAGGTAAATGTCATGATGTAAATGTTTAATCTGTAATTGTTCACTATGAAAGTGTTAAACTTACATATTTTTTATACTTCATACATAAGTGTAGGGAAGAAAGGCTTACCATTCGACGTCATCGATGAAAGTAAAGCAAACTTGTGGGAGGGAACAGGTAAGACACATCCAGCCAATCACGCAAAGTGCCTGGATTGCCTCATCACTTAATCCCGCCCATTTTGGCGCAAAATATGTCACATATTCTTACTTTCAGTGAGCAGAATAATTCAGTATTTATAAATTAAATGTTCTGTAATAATCCTGTATCCGAAAGTGACCCAAAAAAAACAAAACAAAAAAACTTTATTTGAACTTATATAAAAGAGACATACACACATCATAGAACAATTACTTATATTTCCATTGAAAGTTCAGTAAGTATTAATCAAATGTTCTGTAATTAACCTGTATCACAAAGTGACACTTAAAAATATTTATCGACTCAATATTAAAAACAGATTTTCGGATCTCAAATTTTATGGTGGAGCGTGATTGCCCCCAGGAGTATTTTTGGTGAATTACACACGCAAAAAAGAATTAAATTAAAATTGCGCATTAAGAAATTTAGGGGTAGGAGCCAACAGAAAAATTCTGCGCGGTCCTATTATGGGAGAGGAACTGAGGAGGTGAAGGAGAAGGAGAGAGGAGAGGAGAGGA
>NC_044003.1:3064169-3072951 GCF_902150065.1 Myripristis murdjan | reverse complement strand
CCCGCCTCCGTGACCTCAAACGATTCCACAGTGTTGTTTTTCCGTCTGCTTTCCACTCCAGCAGCGACGGGAAGCGTCTGATGCAACCGACGTGTGAAACGAGCTGGAAAACACTCGGCTGTTCCTGGAAAGAGAGCCGAGCCGCTCCATCCACCATGTTCCCCGACAGGTCCTCACAGCCCAGGCCTTCCCTGCCCCGAAACGCCTGCAGGAGCTCAGGGAGGCTCCATGATGGTCCAGGTCTGTGGCCGAGCCTAAGCTAACCCCGTCATCCCCGAGCCATGAGCCGGGGAACAACTTTTCCCCGTGCAGCCCCGCGGTGACGACGGCGCTCAAACAGATGGAAACAAACAGAGAGGAAACACCAAGACACCAAGGGACTGTCAGAGGCTGCTGACAGGAGGCCTGGGGATGCTCTGATCCTCTGACTGTGTTTATTCTGGTCATTCTGAGGCGCTTTACAAAACACAAAGCCGTGGATGTAAAGTAATGCTGACCGTCGGCTCACGTTATAGAGGAAGTTCAACATTTAACTCTGAGCTACTTTGTTTGCTGCGATGATTTTTAATCCCCAATATTTAATCCCCGACTAGTTTCACACCTGGGCACCTGCTCGTTTTTATTTGCACATTTTGCAAACTGAAGCTTGAGGCATTTCCACGCCTGCCGGTTCAGGTCCCTCACTCTGAGCCCCGGTCCTTCACCTGTGCGGTGCGGTTCGTCTGGGCAGGTGTGAAGCCAGCAGGGACGCTCGGCTCGGACCAAAACAAAACTAAACAAACTCCGGAGCGGCTCGCCGGCAGCGTCAGGGTTTCTGCTACATGTAATTCATCGTGGCACACCGCCACGGCAAAATAAAAGCCGCCACACCTTCGGAATGATTTTTTTTCTTCCAGATGTTAAAACAATTTTAAAAGGATATATATACACATATATAGGCTATCTAGCCTTTTTTTGGCACAAATATATTTATTATAATCAGTTTGAAATGATAATTTAAATATCATGAAATGGTACATAACACTGCAATTAACTTTATTTTGAAAAATGAACACCGGAGTTATGATGTCCTCGCTACAGTGTAGAAACTGCAGCTATACAACTAGCTAAACTCTTCCCTGCAAATGATTGACTTGAGTCGTAGTGAGCTTTTGTTGCTGTTTACTGTGGCTCTTTTATATCATCTTACAGGTCAGAGTGAAAACTGTAACAAAACAAAATACAAAAATCATCATTTTACTCTGCAACATGTGCTTTCTTCAATGTAAATACATATAAATGAAATATTTTTTAATACAAACTAATCGAATGCTTTTCCATGTAAATATATATTTTTAACAATAACTTACATATAAAACTATGAAATTATTTACTTACGACATTGCCTCTGTGGCGTTTACAGTGTGGATTACTTTTAAGGAACACAGAAACACTGATGACTGATCTTGCTAGCTTCGTCAAGCTAAGTTAAGTGAGAACATGTAACTTCCTCAGTAAAGTAAACACATTTCAAAATAAAGGTATTTCAAAATAAAAGCATGTTCAAATCTATGCCATAAGGGTAACACAGGAGTCATCACCCACCTGTTTGCTTACTGTCTGCTGCGCTCGCAGAGGGAGAGAAAAGGGCAAGAGAAAGGTACCTATAGGCAAGATTAAATTTAATCCAGTTTTTTGTTCAAGCCTGTGAAAACGACCCTAACGTTATCGTTAATGTTTACACTGTAGGGACTAGAATTTCCGCGATCAACGACGCTGAAGCCCTCCCCCACAGTTTCAAAAAATCCTAGAGGAAACCCTGAGCGTGAACCCGAAACCGAGCGAGACCTGACCCGGCTCCCGGCTTCAGGAGGAGGCGTGCCTTTTGGGCTGAGGCAGCTCCCGTAGCTCCGCTGAGCGTTTTGGACTCTGCGATGATGAAGAAATGCCAAAGCTGCTGATGGAGCTCCATGTTGGAGACGGACCGAGCAAATAAAAACATCCAGGAGGGAAACACGTCCTTTCTCCGTCTGTCCACCAGGTGGCTTCTGTCCAACCAATCAGCTGACAGCTCCACGTGGCCTCTGCTCATATATTCTGGTTTGTTTGAATATTTTGCCGTGTGAAACCAAACCCAACCAAATGAACACAGCAAAAAAAGTACCAACAGTTCCAGTGAGACGACAGAAGGTGAATCAGTGTCAGACACAGCAGCTTCTGAAAGGATGAAATTATAAGGTACAGTAAATAATGACATCACTTCCTGCGCCCCGAGCGGACATGTGATGAAAACATGTCTGCTTGTGATGACGGCACGAGCTGACAGCCAACAGGGCGCCACCTAGAGGCTCCAGCGGTGTGAGCCTCTGGTTCTTTCTGCTGTGTCAGTGTTTCTCATCTTGTCACACAGCTCCGCCCGGCAGCAGCACGATTCCCACGATGCACTGCCTCCACGGAGAGGCGGCGCCGTCATTATCGACGATGACGAGCTGCCAAACAATGAGCCTCTCCCGGGCGCCATCTGTGCGGCTTTAAGCCCTCCGTCACGACGGCGCCGGCTCGTCACCGTGCTCCTGCAGCTTCACGCCGCCGCCGCCGCCTGGACCTGCTGCCCACGCCTCATCAGGACAGGACGGCGCTCACAGAGGCGCACAGCAGCCAGACAGGTGCAAACCACAGGAAACACGTCTAACACCCAAACTACACCTGGGCGTTTCCTGCACGGTAATATCAGCACGTCACCTGTTTGGGCCGATACTGGCTTCAACATGAAATATCGTATCGGTCTGAAATGCAAATGCCTGGCGAGGAGACGAGCTGAAATGTGAAACAGGTCAACCAGTTTTCTTATTTTGCCCAGCGTGTGTGTGTGTGTGTGTGTGTGTGTGTGTGTGTGTTTGTGCATTTTGCAAAGCATCGTGTTTTAGGTCTGCATCTGCTGGTGCGCCTTCACAATAAGAGCAGACATAATAAAATGTTAATTCTGCTCCAGGAGAGACTTGATGTCTGCAAACTCAGGTGCATGAAAAGGTGTGAGCATCACTGCAGGATGTGTCCATCTCTCCACAGTGCATATTTACATCAAACATTATCATGATACATTATACAGATATTCTGCAGATGTACTTCAGTGTACATGTAGTCCATGCAAAAGGTTCAAAGGTGAAAGGTGTGTTGTTATTTTATAGATATATGTTAATACAGTTTATTTTTTTAATCACTCTTATAGGGTATGCAAAGGCTTTTCTGTTTTTTCTATATAGTCTCTGTACTGATCCACTTTATTTATTTTGGTACCTGTGGAGTTTAATTTTTCTAAAGATACATATTTGCGATATGTATTGCAATTCTGAAGTGCTGCAATTATACAAGTATTGCAATTCGATCATAGGAATAATTCAGATTTTAGTTTTTGGACTCCTCCTCCAGTCTGATGAGGCTGTGATTCTCCCAGAGGTCACTAGAGGTCAGTTTATGCAGCGACGTCCAGCCTCAGAAAACCACATTTCATAAGAATATCTTCACTTTGCATCTGTTCAGTAATAATAAAAAAAATGGATTAAAAAATCTGAAAAAAAAAGAACTGCAATAAGTGAATCGATGGGGAAGAGGAGGAGGAAGAGGAGGAGGAGGAAGAGGAAGAAGAGGAGGAGGAAGAGGAGGAAGAAGAGGAAGAGGAAGAAGAGGAGGAGGAAGAAGAGGAGGAGGAAGAAGAGGAGGAGGAAGAGAAGGAAGAGGAAGGAAGTGGAGGAGGAAGAGGAGGAGGACGAAGAGGAAGGAAGAGGAGGAAGAGGAAGAAGAGGAGGAGGAAGAAGAGGAGGAGGAAGAGAAGGAAGAGGAAGGAAGTGGAGGAGGAAGAGGAGGAGGACGAAGAGGAAGGAAGAGGAGGAGGAAGAGGAGGAGGAGGAGGAGGAAGAGAAGGAAGAGGAGGAGGAGGAGGAGGAAGAGGAAGGAAGAGGAGGAAGAGGAGGCCCAGAGCTGGTGAACACACAGATCCTGGGTCAGTGCACGGTCTGCTGTATAACAGGGAGCGGACAGAGGATCTGCATGTGCCTCAGATGGAACAGTCAGAAAATAACTCAAGGCGTCTGATTGGCTCAGAGAGGTGTGGGCCCACCTCGACTGACAGGCCCGCCGGCCAATCAGGAGCTGCCAGCCCAGAGGAGAGGAGAGGAGAGGAGCTCCCACGTTTCTCCCTCTTCTCTCATTTCTACATTTCACTGTGGCAGCCAGGCTGACACACACACACACACACACACACACACACACACACACACACACACACACACACACACACACACACACACACACACAGTTTCAGCCTAAGCAAAGCCAGCAGGAGTTGGACTTTGTTGTTTCCAGCATCCCCGGTGTGACCGTGTGGCTGCTGAGGTCACCTGAGGTCACCTGAGGTCACATCAGCCCAGGTGAATCCAAACCATTCGGGCGCTCTGATTGGTCAGGATCAGCGACGAAACACCTCAGCAAATTCAGACCAACATCATTTCCCCGCATATTGCCGCACATTCTACGTTTCCAGTTCACATGTTAACAGACCGAGCGGATCAGGAAAACAAAAAGAGGTGATCAGGACGTCCCAGGTACGCCTTACCACCTCGATACTGAGCTTCAGATAACAGAGGAAAGAGTCCCGAGTCTTCAGGTGACCCTACATGGAGTCTAAACGGTCCTCACCTCACAGTCGCACCTTTAAATCAATAAAACACGATCACATGAAGAAAACCACACCTCTGCAGCTCGCCTTGTGGCTCCGCCCACCACCTGCCCCAACACCGCGCCGCGTTCAAACGGGCCAATCACAGTGTGAGCACACACTGACGCAGCGTTCTGATTGGATGTGTGTCATGCAGTCATTACTAGTCTGATGTTGAGTGGATGAGGTTCTGCCATTTTTTATTATTTTATGCTTTTAATGTGTGGATATTAAAGGGCTCATATTTACACCACAGCAGCCTGCGTTCAAAATAAAATAATCTCATCTGTGAGTGTGAGTGTGAGTGTGTGTGTGTGTGTGTGTGTGTGTGTGTGTGTGTGTTCACCGTCGGGACGTCCCGGCGGGGGGGCAGCAGACTCACCGGCAGGCTGGACGGCCTCTCCTGCTGGCTCAGACTCAGCTCCTCGTGGTTCGGCTTCCCAGGAGTCATAGCAGACTGTCCGCGGCTGCCGTACGCCTCCTGCGGCACCTCCTTCTCCAGGACCAGAGGGAGGGGGGGAGAGAGGGAGAGAGAGAGGGGGAGAGAGGAGGAAAGAAGAGGCAAAGGTTTGTTGCTGTCAGAAATGAAACATGCTCGCCTATTTCTCCAACACTTCTAACTGTGCTGTGATATGAGGACAGACGCCTCTCCTGTGCTCCTGCTGTCCAGGAGGTGAGGCGCTCATGACTGACATTTAGGTTTTGGGGTGAATTATCCCTTTAAATCCAGAGCTGAGCTGCTGCTCTTCAGCCCAGAGAACAGGAGCCACGAGCCGCCATGACAGGAAAAACACACCACCCTGAAACGCCCCGTGTCTTCATGTCCTGACACTAGCTGGGTTTCCATCCACCTGTTTTTATTCGCATTTTCAGAAATTGCGAAAAAAAAAAAAAAACTTGGATGGAAACGCCAGAAATTCGCAAAAAAGTTTTTGCGCCTGGAGGGGGTGGATTTCTCAGCATATCGATAAAAGAAAATGCGACTTTTTGCTGTGGAAACAGGTTTTGCAAATAAACGATGACTGGACCGGATACCACGTCACACTTCTACACTACAGGCTTATTATTAGTTATCATTATTATTATTTTTATTATTAGTCTCTTATTCCTTATTTAGGATGGTTGGGTACGAAGTTAGCGCTGCCAAAATAGTAAGCAGACTTCTCCCAGGAATCTGTCCCTGATCAGCTGTTGAGTGTCAGCTGAGTGTTTGTTGTTGTTCAGTCGACACACAGACGCTGTCTTATGATGTCATCTCACGGCGCACTCTCCTCTCAATAATCGCAAAACAAAACTAATGGAAACAGGCATAAATTTGCATTTTCTTTTGCGCATTTTGACAAAATTCGCTCAAAAATTTCGATTTATATGGATGGAAGCCCAGTCACTGTCAGACCCCACAGCTGCTCCACATCTGGATCAGCTGGGAAAACCACAAGCCTGAGCCTTTAAACTGAGACCGAGCAGCCGAGCACAGGGAAACACAGCAAACACGTTCAGAAAACGTAAAGTCAGGAAAACTGGGCGGGCGTTTCATAAGAGGGAGCGAACTACAAATCCCATCATGCACTGCGAGTCCCGCATCGCGTCCCTCCTCCCTTGCTTCCGACAGCGATTTTAAAACAGGATTCAAAACGACTTCGGAGCCGCTGCCGTTTCCATGGTAACAGCAGCGCCTCTCACTCCTGATTGGCTGGAGCTCGCTAAGGCTTATGGGTAGTGTGGTATTTTAAAATGAGATCCTAAAGCAACAGAGTCGCGCTGTTCAAACTTTATCGTTAATATTCAGATTCTCAACGGGGAAAAACTGAAGACTTAAGTATTTTTTTGTTTTGTTTGTTTTTGTTGTTGTTCAGATTAGAAACCGCTCTGTCCAGGATGGGGTAAAGTTTTATGTCGGGACACTTTCACGTCGGTTTTGTCCTTTGAAACCTGTCAATAACACGTTTTAATGTTAAAACAAAGACATTAAACTACTACAAAGTCAAATCCAAACATTTCCTCTCTCCTCCTGAATGCTGCAGATCCGCTGTCTGACGGCGGTGTTAACATGTATTTTTGGTGACATTTAAAGCGCTGGCTGGAAGTGAGAGTGTGTGTGTGAGTGTGTGTGTGTGTGTGTGTGTGTGTGTGTGTTGTCGCTGACTGAGCGGTGATTCACACTCTGTAACACACAGCATGAGGCTGACATTACGCATCACTGAACACACTGAGGATTTCTATCTGTGCATCTATCCATCATTTATATATCTGTCCATCACCATCATCACCATCACCATCACCATCACCATCATCACCATCACCATCAGCATCATCATCACCATCATCACCATCACCATCATCATCACCATCATCATCATCATCAGCCATCTGTCCACTTTGATTCACTTCCTGTTTCATGTCATCACTGCCATCCTTTCTACTAATTTAATGTTTTTGTTTTAAAGAACAAACCTCCATGTACCTTTGCTTTTAAACAGCACTAAATACTGATAATTAATATTATTTTTATAAAAGTCGTCGTCCACAAGCAGCAGTTGTTGTTTTGTTGTTAATGTGCGTCTGCAGCTGAGGGGTTTTATTACAGTTGTGGGTTTTTTTCCACTTGTTATTGCTAAAAAGGTTTTCTATTGTTCTCTCTGTTCAGTTTCAGTTTTGTTTTGTTTCCTTTCAGTTCAGTTCAGACTGTCAGTTCCAGCTCAGCAGTTTCTTTGTTTTTTTCTAATTATGAAAACCAGATGTTCGATTGAGGTGAGGACTGTTATGACTCAACTGACAAAAAAAACATGGATTAGTAACGTCCTGTCTCCTGTCTGTGCTTTTTGTGTAGTGTGTGTATGAGTGTGTGTGTGTGTGTGTGTGTGTGTCTGTGCATGTATATAATTTTTAATGCATTGCTTTTTATCTTTCTGTGAGACGGCGTGTTGTATCAATAAAGCTCGACTTACTTAATGATTTATCATCGAGTCATGAGAACCATGTAGAATCATTCATGAAGTTTTGACGCTAAACACACTTTTGTGTTTACACTTCCACACACACACACTGTGTGCACATCTGGCCAAACCACACAACCTCTGGCTGTTTGTGTCATTTAACTTTCAACAGTCGCCGTCACAGGTTTTTATGTATTTATTTTTTGAGTATTATTATTTCTATTATATTATTAGTATTTGGTTTGTTTTGTTTATGTTGTGATTATTATCATTATTATTATTATTGTTATTAGGAAGCGGGTTAATTATTGATGAATAGTGTCAGGTGAAGGTGAAGGTGGGACTTCCTCCCGCTCCCTTTTGAACGTGCAGATGACAAATTCATTTGGCTCTTTGGTTGTTGTTTGCTTTTTCTGTTTACTTTTTGTTCATGTCTTTATTTTGTTCTATGTTTATTTATTTGTTCATGTTCAAAATAAAAATAAATAAATAAATAAATAAATAAGAATAAGAAAAAAAAAAATAACAAGTTTAGTGAGGTTCTGTTTACAGTACCAGTGAATTTCCACAACTCTCGATATCCAGTTTGACATCACAGTTAAAATAATAATAATAATAATAATAATGACTTTTTAGATTGCACAGAATTTCACAGATATGAGAAAAATATGGAAGTAATAATTAGCTTTGTGGCTGCTAGCTTACAGCCTGACCTGGGTCCTTCTTAACATTATTACTGTTATTTCTTTTAACAGTGATGATACTAAAACTTCTTACCCTACTCTCTTATTTTAATACCTTCTCACTTTTTAATTTTTTACACTGTCTTTTATGTTCATATATGTTTTTATTATTATTTATTTTATGTATGTAACATCTTATTTAATGTTTTATCTTATTTGTTTTATATGTGCAGTGTTAATGTAATGTTTGATATTCTTGTCATGTATGATCTTTACTGGCTTTTAAGCACATTGAGTTTACGCCTGCCGTATGAAACGTTCTATATGAAATAAATCTGACTTTGACTTCTTCACCTCCATCTTCACTTTAATTTAATTTAATTGACGTAATGCTCCTTTAAAACCCTGTTCAGCTGCAGACAGACGTGGGTTCTCCAAACAGCTCATCATCTCCTGATGTGTGTTTTAAT
>NC_044003.1:2981669-3061669 GCF_902150065.1 Myripristis murdjan | reverse complement strand
TGCTCAGAGAGACGGGGCTTCCCCCGCCTCACCACGCCGCCTCACCACGCCGCCTCACCACGCCGCCTGCAGCTGCAGCACAAACAACTGGCTGACCTTCTGCCTCCCACACACACACACACACACACACACACACACACACACACACACACACACACACACACACACACACACACACACACACACACACACACAGAGATATACCAGTACAAAAACATACACACTTGGCACAGAGGGGTTTTTGAACTGTTTGAACTGGATTCTGCTGTCATGTTACTGTTAAACAACATTTCTACATGTTTAAGTAGCAGCAGGTAACGCCACAGTTGTGTGATTAGTAACTGGAATGTGTTGTAATGCGTGAATTTAACCCCCTGAACCCCAAACCCGCCGGCGGGATAGAAAGACATGTATTTTTTAAAAAAATCGCCAAAATTCAGTCATTTATGATAGCTGGAAGCTTTAAAAACCTAGTTTTTCATCGGAATTTGAATTTTCCGACGGTCCCTGAATGCAACATGTCCGACTTCCGTTTAGCGGTAGAAAAAAGGACGAAACTAAGCCTAAAAAAGTGATTTTCATTCGAATCATTTTATTCTACATGCTTCATTCAACGATTGGCCAAAAAATAGTCGTTTACTCAATCCAGATCATTCAAAAAACAGAAAATTCTGCGGTCTTCAGCGGATCTGAGACATCTTGATTGATTCAGGTGAGCCCAACAGTCGTGTGACAAAAATTCACTGAATTTCAGTGTGCAGGCAGCAGTAGTAACATGGAAGGGCGCAAGGCAGTAAAAACACCTAAGTTTATACAGGTTGGAAAAATGTTAATATTTCAGGAAATAAATCATGTGAAGCCCTACTTTTTTTTTTTTCTGGATCAGTGACACTTGTGGGCACCTGAAAAAATGTTCTGTACATTTATTCCAATGTTTCTCGATTTTTGTAAAATAAATGATAAAAAAAAAAATCAGTTTGCCTTTTTATTTTTTTATTATTTATGGCCCTATAACTCTTTCATACTGTGTGAAAGACATGTTTGAATGGCTTCAGGTGAGAGCCACAGCTGTGCTGTTTCCATAGAGGTGCAGCAGAAAAACAAGCCCACAGTGAGCCAAAACGTGAGGGGAGCAGAAAACACCCCAAAACTGCTTGAGGTTCAGAGGGTTAACAGCAGTAACAACGAACTGTCACAAAAACTGATGATCTGATCCCAAGTCGCTGCTGACAGGCCAAAAACACGACGGTGCCCAGTTTTCTACGGCAGCGTCAGTACCAGATGTACGGTTTAGTCTCAGCGGGCTGTAATATACTCCTCCAGAACTGATGGGGGCGGTATACACACCATTACTGCTTGTTCAAGTGAGCGCTGAAGAAGAGGAACACAGCAGGAGTCATCAAGGCTCAGAGGATAATAATAATAATAATAATAATAATAATAATAATAATACATTTACAAAACCCCAACATGCAAACAGTGCCATCACAGATCCAGTTAAACAGTTGTTTCTTTTTCTCATTATGCATGAGCCTAATAATTTAAATATTCTTCTCATTTCTTGAAATTCTGTGCAATCTAAAAAGTTGATCTCTCAGCACCGTTGACTTAGTGTTTGATTTAAATACTTGAATGTTCAACAGATTTTAATAAAGGGAGTGCATGTTGAATTTAATTTTTTTAATTTTCTTTTTTAACCTGTGGGGTCACAGTGGGACTTGTGGAGGTTCACTGGTCTTGGTGTTGATGACTGGGCGACTGAGCGAGATGCAAAACACGTGTTGTGTAATAATATTCATATAACGTCTTCACTGAGGACAGACGAACCAAATAAACTGAGAGACAAAAACTAAAGACATTTTGTCCAGAACTTCAGTTTATTTTAGTTTTGTAAACACACAATTCAGTTTCAGTTCGTTCTATTTTTTGTGAAACCTCGACTGCATTTTTATTTCAGTTACACAGTTTTCGTTTTTCCTTAATGATATTAACCTCGAAAGAAAAGCGGTGTAAATTCACAGCCAAGAGGACGTCTGGGCTAAAGTGCTCCGAGCGCCACCAGCAGGAGGCGCTGCTGCTGCTGCACGAACACGTGAAGGAGAAACAGCCGAGCAGAAACTCTTTGGTCTCAGCGACTGAAGCTGACGGGCCTCGTTCGTCAGATTGAGCCGTTTAAACTGAGAGAAACTAAACTCTCTGGAGGAGTGAGCCCTCCTTCCTCCTGCAGCCGCTCCCTGTGAAACGACCTGCTTTTGATTTCAGAGGCTCTGTGGGGCGAGGAAGGCACCGCGGGACGTCCGGAGCTGTGATTAGAGCGTCGCAGCCGCGGGACGACAGAGCCGAGTCACTGAGAGACAACCGGGAGGCAGACAAAGTTTTCTGGCAGACACTTCATCTGACCCGGCTTCTCATCACGTCTGCCTCCTAAAACCTCAAACTGCAACACCGGCCCATGAGTCTGGAGAATCCCAGCCAACAAATAAACAGTAAAGTTGCTTTCTGACTCTTTCACACAGCGGACACTGGTGAATTATGCAAACTATCTGTGCCTCATTAGCCTCTGAACCCTGCAGTGACATTACCTGCCCACAACACTGACACCTGAGCTACTTTTCACCAGGAGAGCTCAGAGAAATCATCAAAAACACTCAGAATAAAACGAGGCTACAGAAAACAACGAGCTGCATAACGGAGCAACAACCAAGAGAGAGAGCCGTTATTTACCTGGTCCACCTGCTGGACACAACATTCACCCTCATGCAGTACACTAGGAAAAATAAGTGAAGAAGGCGTGTTTCTGAACAGCCAGAGCATTGTGGGAAGTGTAGTCCTACCTGCTGGGGCAGGGGGCGGGGCTGCATGTACGACGGCTGGCTGGGAGCTGCAGGCTGCTGCTGGGGGGGGCTGAAGTACGGAGGCTGGCCCGGCTGGCAGTACCCACCCAGAGCCTGCTGCTGGTACTGAGAGCCCAGCTGACACACACACACACACACACACACACACACACACACAGAGAGAGAGAGAGAGAGTTAGAACATCTGAATGCATCAGTGATTCAGTCTTTGGTCTCTGTTTGCAAACTTTGTCCCTGCTGGCCACCGTACGCGTTCTGTCACCACGAGCCAATCAAATCGAAGCAAAAATCCTGTCTCTGTATCAAACAGGCACCTGATTGGTTGTGCAGCGTGTAGAAACTGCAGGACCAAGAGGAATATTTTTTCAGGTCATCACAAGTAAGTTCAATGTGCTTGGTAGTGAAGCCCAAATATAAAAATACAGTCTAAAACATGAGCGCATTGATCACATAACATAATATAGTATAGGAATTCAAACAAAGTATAAGAATATGAAGTGTTGGGCGATATGTGGCTGTTATATGGAGATCTACAAGACGTGCTCTCATGGTGAACATGGTAAAGTGCTGTGTTTTCCTGGTTTTAATCAACTCAACAAATCAAATCAACATTAACAATGACTGTTTATCAAGAATCTCTTTTGTGCAAATAATTTCCCCTAACAGTCGTCCCTACAGTCACACCAGCGATACTGATGTATTTGGATAACGATGCCATGTTTGATTCTGTTCATATCTCCTAGCCTTGTTTCTGTGTTCAGCCGTGAAGGTTGGACGCTGTAGAGAACATCAATCAATCAATCAATCAATCAAATTTTATTTCTATAGCACGTTTAGTACTGAATAAAAATGTAAAAAACAAGATGAAAAACAATAAAACAGAATGCAGAATATAATAGATAGAAACTGTCAATAAATAACATGTACTGATGTTTGAGCTGTGTGCTTGCATTAGAGTTCTCATATTCTGCCCGAACCCGACCCGACCCGACCCGACCCGACCCGACATTTTCGGGTCGGGTCGGGTCTAAAATTTACGTGAATTGGGCGGGTCGGGTCGGGCTTCGGGTTCTGTGGGGGATTTTTTTTTTTTTTTTTTTAATAAAAAAAATAGAATTATGTGTTCTGTTATTGATTATGACGTTTCATTTTTATGTGACTGGTGGAGAGAGTGAGAGACTGGATTGGATTTGGAGGCTAAACTTTCAGTGACAGACAGACAACCAGCTGTGCGAGCGCAGCGCAAACAAGTGAGAGAGAGTTGCAGCAGCATCCCGCTGTGCTGGCAGACTCGGCAGCAGGGACGGTTTCTGCTATGGGCAGTGCAACTGCCCAGGGCACAATCTACTTGGGGGCGCACAAGAAAAAAAAAAAAAAATCTCCAGTTTTCTAGACTACCGTATTGACCCGCACATGCCGCGGCACCATCAGTCGGCATCAGGCTGGCCGGACGCGGCACCGTCCGATACCGCGCCCACCCGTCAGGTCTGCCGGATCTGACAGCTGAGCTGCCTCGTGCTGGCCGGTGCCGCGGCCGGCTCGCCTGATACCGACTGATGGTGCCCCGGTGCCGCGGCCGACCGTCTCTGTTAAATAATGGCGAATTTGGCGATTTTTTTTTTTTCGGGCTTTATCGGGCTGTCGGGCCTAAAGTTCGGCTAATTAGTCGGGTCGGGCCGGGCCTCGGGCTGGCCCAGTCAGGCCCGGGTCGGGTCGGGTCTTAATTTTCAGGCCCGATGAGAACTCTAGCTTGCATATGGCTCTGACAGTAAACTGGTGTCATGGCGGTAAGAAAAAAAAAGCCCTATGCAGCAGTATTTGGAGATAAAAGTCATTAAACACACGTGTTTCAATGGAAACTGACTGATGGTTGTTTTTATTGAACTGCTTTACAGCCGGGATCCAAACAGAGCCCAGACATGTGGCCTGAGGTCGGAGTGTTTTTAATGAGACGGAGTGACGGTCCACAGTGTGAGATGTGAGGTTTCCACATCACGGAGTGACGGTCCACAGTGTGAGATGTGAGGTTTCCACATGACGGAGTGACGGTCCACAGTGTGAGATGTGAGGTTTCCACATGACGGAGTGACGGTCCACAGTGTGAGATGTGAGGTTTCGGTCCACAGTGTGAGATGTGAGGTTTCGGTCCACAGTGTGAGATGTGAGGTTTCCACAGGACGAGCACGCCGAGGCTCCGCTGAGACGCTCTCTCTGTTCGGCTCGAGTCACAAGAGAGTCACATGCAGCCGCCGCCACATTTACCATTTACCATGCATTCCTCTCAACTTAGCATCAAAGATATACTGCTTTGTAATCACATCATGTCACACACACACACACACACACACACACACACACACACACACACGGCTCCTGCACTGGCTTTGACTCATCACCACTGTGTGTTTTGAAAAGTGATGCACAAACTGTTTACGGTCATATTGCTTCCATGTGACGGGGAAGGACGACATGTCTTCACCCACCACCTCCTCATTATGGAATATTATTATTATTATTACTATCATTACTATCATTATTATTATTATTATCATTATTATTATTATTATTATTATTATTATTATTATTATTATTGTTTCCAGGGGAGTGGAACTGGTTTCAGATATGTATCACAGGCCATGTTCACGTTCCCACTGGGCTGCTGGGATTCATTTCAGCCCAGATGAGACGTAACTGAGCGTCCAAACATGCGGCGCTGGACGCTCCCCAGCAGGCGGGCGGCGGCGAGGCGATGATGACCGTTAAATAAGTGGAAACTCAACGCGCTCGTCTCCTCCTGCAGACGTCTGCGGAAATCTAGAACGCTTAGCACAGCAACTGTGGACATGTGAGCGAGTCGCTGCTGAGGTGCCCTCGAGCAAGGCACTTTAATCCAAACCTGTCCTCTGGTGTAGTGTGTGTGTGTGTGTGTGTGTGTGTGAGTCCACATGGAGCTGAAATCTCCTCATTAGCTGCTCGGCTGCTCCCCGGGCTGCTGGGTTTGTGTCCGTCCATCCACCTGCACAGCAGAGCAGCTCCCACAATAAAACCACACTCCCAGCACACACACACTCCCAGCACACACACACTCCCAGCACACACACACACACACACCAGCAGCAGCACCTGCCGCCAGCATCAAATGAAGAGATCCAGCTTCCCAAGGATGAAAACATGTTAGGAATCTTTCAGGATTGTTGTTTATGCAGCTCATAGCACCTGCCATTATTGTGTCCTATGCAGTCAACACATGGCTCTTAGACTCCATGTTGTTTACTTCCTGTTGTCTTAAAGGCGAGTGGAACAAACAGACCAACAGTGACTGGACTGACTGTGTGTGACTGCATGTGGCCCAAAGTCTGCCGGGGTGTAAGGATCCATCGATCTGATGATGTCATCGATCTTAAGGGAACATCCGTATCGTCATCTTAGACATATGCTTTTATTTTGAAATTCCCCTGCCACGCCTGTGTCGTCATGTGCGTCCTAAACATTCAAACAGTGGCCAGCGACAGGGAGGTGATGGCAGGCGTTTACTCCCTCTCAGGAAGAAAGTGGAAACAGACGGGTGGACGTATGCAAACGATAAAACACTGAGGAACCTGAGGAACCTGAGGAACCTGAGGAACCTGAGGAACCTGGCCGAGCCCCTGACACAGAAACCTGTGTTTAAAGGGCATCATGACATCATCTCATATCGACTGTTGGCCTCTGAATCAAAGTCATGTGATATTTGTTGATCATTGTCCAAACAATCAGTATAACATGGTATCATGATGAAAACACCTGGAAAACAGATGCTGACCAACCGAAACACAACCACTTCAAACCAGGTACCCCCTCAGACAGAGCTGGGCACCATGGGCAAAGTCAAATATCACAATAACTTTGACCAAATACCTCGATATCGTAGGGATGACTCTCGTGCTTGTGCTTCAGTGAGACATTTACACACAAGAGATTTGTGATAAAAACTCACCAGTGATTTGGATATGAGGTCCAAGCAGGGAGAGACAGTTTGATAGGAGCAGAAAGGTGCATCTCTTTACTGTGATGCAGCCTCTAAAACCACTTAAAGACATGACTTGTGCCATATCACGATATTACAATATCGATATGCAGTTTCATATCATGATATTGACATGATAGATCGCCCAGCTCTAAGCTCAAATATGATAAAACATTTGATGTTGACGCTGGTTAACGACTAAGTTCACTACAGTACCAGCATGGTTTGTAGTGTTGAAGCCATCATAAAAAATGCCAGATGAGATGTTTGGTGTTGTAAGTCCTATCGGGGCCCGTCGGCTGGAGCAGGTGTGAAGTAGGGATGTTAACCGATAATCGACCGCTTCAACATGAACAGATTCATCCTGTCAGTTAAAAATGTCTGTTTGCCCATTTACACGTATACCAATGTTTCATTTGAAGCCTTAAATAAATGCCTCTCTTCAGAAATGCTACTACTTTTCAGACCATTTCAAAATGTTTTGAATCAAGCTTAGAGTAACTTTACTGGACTTTGGGTTACCTGGATGCTATAACTCACTATGGTGGCTCTCCTGGATTAGTGCGTCAGTCAACCTATTGCAATTTGCCCCTGTAAAGGCAGGATGTGTGTAATTTTATGGCCTTTTTAAGGTTATCGCTTAACCGACAATTAACCGATTAAAAATATTTTCCAATTTTGCCATCCCTCGTGTGAAGCCGACTGCACCTTGACTGTGGCAGGAAGTGAAGCGAAGGTGAAGGCATCGTGTTGCGTCTCGCTCTGAAGTGAAGGGCCTCCGTGACATGAGGCTCGTCCCTGCAGGCTTTTCACCTGCATTCACTCTGAGGGCTAAGAGCTAACGCAGCTAACGAGCTGTGCTAACAGGCACAACTAGTATCCATGCATATGACATGATAACATGATAACTTATCTTTACACACGCAGCCCACAAGGTTTTCTCTCATATCAAGTATTCAAAAAAAGCACGGAGAAGGTGAGTACTGACTTAAAGGTACTTCACACAGAAACTACATGATTAGACTGTAATGAGATAACAGGAAAGTGTCTTATTTGTATTTGTAGTCTGGTTTTTCCACACGTGATGAGCTAACTGAGGCCTGACTCGGTGTTTCAGCAATCTGTACAAACACATGTGAGCTACAAGAATATCCATCAAAAAGACTCAATTAAACTTCAGGTATTTTAAATGAGAGCGTATGTTTCGATTTGTCTTAACGCCCTCACCGATCTCTCCCTCCCTCCCTCTCTCTCCCCCTCTCTCTCTCTCTCTCTCTCTCTCTGCTGTGAGCTTGTTGTCTTGCTAACAGCGCTCGCACACCCTGGGAATAAAATGCCACAAAATGCAATCATGTGCAATCTGAGTGCAATCTGTGCACGGCGCCGCAGCTCAGAGCAGCCTCGCACAGCAGCTGGGGGGATGGACTGCCTTGCTCAAGAGCACCGCTGACACACATTCAGATGTCTAGACATGACTCGCTCCAGGGGTTGAAAAAAAAACAAAAACAAAAAAAAAATTCGGGGAAGCAGCTGAGTTTCAGCTCTGACTCGGCCGGGTCCTGAAGCCGCAGCCTGATCGCCCTAAAATAGAAACATCTGCACGTAGAAAAGTGAGAGTAAACCCTGCAGCTGTGTGCTGTCCATTTATTTACACTCCCTGAGGATTCAGAGGGGAACTGTGATCACGTGAGACCAGAAATGACAAAACCTCACAACAAAGGCGGCTGAGGAAATGAGAGGATCCAGCAGCTGTCCAATCAGCATGAAAGTGCAGATTTTTCCCCTTAACGAGCTCAGCGGGCCGACACCCGACCCTCATCTGGACCAGCTGATCAGGACATGCTCAGGCCGAGACGCAACGCAACAAACTCAACATGGTTAGGGTTTGTTTGTGTTTTCATACGCGAGGCAGCGCAAGCAGCTGCAGGCGGCTGGTGTGAGGAAACATTCAGAGAACCCGACCTGCAACGCTGAGCCAGAACCTGCAGCCTGGTCTGAGAGAGAGAGAGAGAGAGAGAGAGAGAGAGAGAGAGAGAGAGAGAGAGCGAGAGAGAGCGAGAGAGAGAGAGAGAGAGACTCACAGAGAGAGACTCACAGACAGAGAGAGAGAGAGACACACACAGAGAGAGAGAGAGACAGAGAGGGAGCTGATCTCCGGCGGCTGAAGCAGAGTTGTGCTCTGAGCCTGGAGACTCGACTCACCAGTCAGCTGCACAAAATCCATTTCTAATTATGTTGAAATATTAAGGCTGATCTGTTCTGCTGCCTCGCCGCCTCAAAGCCTCCCTGCTGCCTGCAACACGCCTGCACCATGCTGGGAAAAAAACTGACACAGTGAGATCCACTTTCCCCGCCATATACACATAAGTTATATTAAAAAAACACAGGTGTGTGTTCGTCATGTACAGATCTGTGACTGACAACAATATTCATCTTTTTTGGTTCTTCAGCAGTTTAACAGGTAGACTTGTACGTCGCTGTCGTGCGTTATTTCCATATAATCTACCATTTCCAACTAGCTACCAGCTCCTCATGGCAGATTAATAATCCAACATCCTATAAGAAGTCAACATATCGGTCTAACGTACAGACTTTTTACTGCAGGCTGAACTGGGCAAAGTGTTCCATAAGAGCTTGTTCTTCCTCAGAGATGCAACGCAAGACTTCAAGAGGTAACTGAGCATATTTCAAAATATATAAGAAGCAACCAAACCAAAAAAAAAAAAAAAAAATATTGAAAAAAAAAAAAGTGTGGCTATAAAAGCCATTTAAAACGCTTCATCTGATATTTCCTGGCATGCTCTGCGAGATGCAGCCACGAGCGCTGCGATTGGTCAGAAACACACAGCCCTCACCCAACCATCATCCTGAATTTGACAAAGTGGCGGAGGGATTCCTAACAACACGGAGGAACCATCCACTGCAACCACAGTAACAATTAAAAAAACAAAAATTAAAAAATGTGAAAAAAAAAAAAAAAACTTCTCTCCTGCCTTTCCTGTCTCTCTCTACTGTGACTATCAGATAAAGCAGAAATGCCAAAAAATAATCTTTAAAAAAAGTTTATTTAAAAATATCATTCACGCATAATTCCTAAAATAATAATTAATTATTATTAATTATGCTACATTCAATAAAAAATGTAAATGCAATTTGATTTGATTTGTTTTTTCAGATACTAACAGGTAATAACGGGTATTAACGGATAATAACGTAACAATGCCGTGAGCTCGTGTAAAAAGACTTTTCCGACGTCAAAATTAAGTCGGTGCACCTGAAAGCTGTTAGTCCAGCGTCTTTATTAAAGCAAAGGTTCAGACGCAGGAAGCGCTCTTTAGCTGTCAGAAAGCCCTCTGCAGGCGGACAAGCGACTCCTGAAGAACCACAACCAGAATCAATCTAAAGCGCGCGGCGGGGAGGCGGACGAGTAGAGACATCCAATTTCAGCGAGAATCTGAGAGTTAATAAAGGAAGTGTCCCGGGGCCATGTGGGGCCTCGCGCAGATAAAAGTCATTACATGTTCTCCTTCCACCTCTGGAGCCGCCTCCGTCTCCCTCCGCCTGATGGAAAGGCACGCACAGACGACAATACTGACACAAGCTCCCCCCGGGCTGCACCGGGGAAAAAAAAAAAAAAAGAAATGGCTGTCAACTTGTAATGATGTAATAACCACACAGTAACTCAGTGATGACAATCTGGCTTCTGGAGAAAGGGGGGGGGGGGGGGGGGGGGGGGGGGGGGCGACATCAGTGACCTGAGGAGGAAAACGCTCCTGGGACAAACACTGATCTTTTCACAGGTGATCTCTGTAACGTGGCTGAGGAGCAGGACCACAACAACACAACAACAACAAAACAACAACAACGCACCAATCAGGCTTTCAGGTTTGTTTATTTTGTTTTGCACCTTCAGCAAACCAAACCAGGTGGGCTCAAACCCAAGACGCCCCACCTGAACTGCTTCTGCCTGGCCAATAAGATAGATAGATAGATAGATAGATAGATAGATAGATAGATAGATAGATAGATAGATAGATAGATAGATAGATATACTTTATTGATCCCAAACTGGGAAATTCCCACATTACAGCATCATCAATAAGAAACATAAAATAAAATTAAAATTAAAATTAAGAAGTATATACAATAGAGACTAAATACACTAAACATATCCATATCCTTTCATCTTAAGTGAAAGTCACACTACCATAATGGATTTTTTTTCCATCAGGCAGCTGAAAAATTGATTGGCCGATCACTTACAGTGTCTTCTGATCAATTATAATGGTTTCCGATCAATCGTGCACCCCTGCTGTTTTTATTGCTCCATGTAGTGAAACATCAGCAATTACCAGGATATTAAGACATCATTTAATAGCAATAATATTTTATTGCTCATTGACAGAAGTGGTCTTTTTCTCTGTGACCCTCCACAGGCAGCACACAGGTCAGAGGTCAGAGGTCAGCTACAGAGCAGCAGGGCTCGGCGCCTTGCTTCAGGACGCCTCAGGAGGGTGGCTGGTTCAAATCCCCACAGTGTCTGGTGCAGTCTGGCAGGGAACGTCGAATGTGACACGCTGCCACCCCTCAACAAGTACCACCAAGGTGCCACTGAGCAAGGCACTCAACCAGCACAGCTCTAACGGAGCCGGTCTCCTCGGTGCCGATCACAGCAAACACCAAGTCACGTCACAATGGTTTTACATGACGTCTCTGTGGGCCAAGTGGGAGGATGACGACAGCACATGAATAAAGAATCAGAATCAGAAATATTTTATTGATCCTTGATGGTAAAATTCCCACATGTAAGAAGACATTACGGTGGTACAGACACCGGGAGGGGAGGAAAAATAATAATAATGATTAAAAAAAAAAAAAAAAAATCACACATCATTTTAATGGCTTTTCTGTAAAAATGAAAAATAATGCAGAAGTTATTATTCCTACTGAAATAAGAAATCATACCACAAATATCCATCAAATGAATCACACTTATTAATCTAATCCCAGTTTGAAAAGCCGAGCGTTTCATGTGGAATAAAAGCTTCACACAAAGTTATTTCCACTTGTTGGCTTGATTGAGATGAAAGTTTCCTGCACACCGGCTGCAGAGCGTCTGCAGAGTGACAGACGTCAGCGTGGTGTCGGACGTCAGCGGTGGTGTCGGCCGTCCCGCCGCCGGCCGCCCCGCCGCCGGCCGCCCCGCCGCCGGCCGCCCCGCTGCAGGCTGGCTGCTCTCACAAGAGGCAGCAGACCCAAACCGGCAGTCTGGACGCTAAATTTAGCCGCAGCACAGCGCGCACTAGGAATAGCCTGACCCAGCCGGCCCGGCCCGGCCCGGCCTGGCCCGGCTCCATCACTGGCTCTGCTGTCCGACCGCACGGTGACGAGGCAGTGACGCAGCTGAGTCAGCACGCCGGCCGCTTCAGCCTGAAGGAGCTGAGAGTCGACGTCAAACAGCTCAACTCAAATTGGCTTCGGTCCGCCAAGGAACCACACTGGTTCTTTTTTTTTCTTTTTCTGGCGGTCACGCTGGCATCTCTGAAAGCACACACACTGAATTTTGATTGTTTTACCATCCAGAACCGGACCTACAACCCCTGGTTATCTGCCAACATGGCCGCCGCAGCACAGCAGCTTACCAGCAACAGTCGTCATGTTCCAGCGTCAAACCGCACCTTCAACTGTGGACCTGCTTGGGGTTTTATTTGGGGACACTTTTGCATTTTTACGTGACAGATGGAAGTGCAGACTGACAGAAAGAAAGAGACGGAGAAAGGGGACGACGTGACGAAGCTTCCACGCCAAATCCAAGACATCACGACCGCCGCGGAGAGTTTGAGCCTCACGTGCAAATAAATGCTGACGTGAAGACCTTAAGAGCCCGTTTCACCCGGACCGAAGATGTGAACCTGAACACATCATCAGTCTCTAAAGGCTTTTCATGTTTCAGTCCTTTGGTGAAGGCAGAGAAAGGAGTCAAGTTTGAATCCCAGATCACCAACAAAGCACCAGCAGAGAGGACGGGGTCAGGGGTCACAGACACCTGCCAAGTCACGGGGAAGAATCCTGTGATCCTGAAATCATCATGGAAAACAGAAATGCTGGGGAGCAGCAGAGAACAGGCAGGGCCCGACGTTTACGTGGACTAAATAATTCAACTATCGGCTTTATTCTACATGAAACAATATTCTGATTTAGAGGTTTAAACATCTTGCCTATACATGTTCTTATTTTAGTTTCATTTCGTTGGGCTTCATGCTGCTCTTTTTACAGCCGTACACGAGCGCAGATGCAACAACAGCAGGTTTTTTTTTTTTTTTTTTCAAGCATTTTTCAAGCGTTGTCCACCCGTGAAAATGAGGGTTTGAAGTACTGCTCTCCGAAATGTTTTAATTTGAAAACACCGGCCTGGCGTTGTAGTGTGGACTGGGAGGACCAAGCTTTTTTTTTTTTCTTTTTTTTTTTATGTTTACGTAGGATTATGTGATCTAGGTTGTTGCAATGAAGGCCTTCCCTGCTGAGATACTAAAGGTTTGCATCGGCGCTGATGGCATTTGCGTGTGTAAATTCTGATTTATCAACAGTGTAAGTATTTATACTGCGAGTGTGACTGCCGGTGGAGACCAGGACACACACATTCAGCGCATCAGAACTGATGAATATGTATGTCAAGGCGTGACAGCCAGAAAGCACAAATATCTAGGAGGAGCTTGTCCTAATTTTTGCAGCAGCTCCTTGAAGGAAAAGCAACTTGTCTAACCCTGGACTGTGCACTGTCACCGCCTCACCTGCAGCCCAGGAGAGCAGGGCTGCAGGTGAGGAGGACGAGGAGGAAGACGACGATGACAGACTTCCTCTTCTGTCTCCTGACTCTCTCATGTATGGGCTTTTCGCCGTCCTCAAGGATGAATTAAATAAAATCTGTGTTATCACTGCATCTTTGACCAGACACGCCCATATCAATATTGTGATGATAATGCAGGGATGACTGCTGGTGCTTTCATAAGATATTTACACAGAGGATTTTTGCTAAACAATCATCAGTAATGTGGATATGATGACCAAGCAGGTAAAGAATAATAACATAACAGTCAGCACAGCCTAACAAGGTCAGTAAGCTGCTTTTTTTTACTATCATGCAGCCTTTAAAACCAGGAAAAGACACTTTGCACCATAGCACAATATTACAACAGCTGAAATCCCAGATGATATTGATATGATATCGATGTGTCACCCAGAGAGTCCTGACAATATTTCATCATTTGGAAAGGGACTGGGTTATTCAGAAGCAATAGATCAAATGAGTTTGACACTCGATAAGAGGAAAGACCCTAACCCTAACCCTCCAGTTTTTTAAACTGTGACTCTGGTATTCTAACTGGCTCATTTTGCAGGGATCGCAACAGAGCTCATTCATGATGGACGTGACGTTAAAGCGCATACAGGGCTAACCTGCTGCTCAGTGACCTGACTCAAACCAGAGTTGGTCCGGTGTGTGTTCTGAAAACATGAAGACAGTCCACCGCCATCTGACCCGGAGGCCTACCTGCTGCTGAGGGTACTGCATCCCTGCCATGCCCATCTGCCCTCTGCCGGGCATGCCCATCGGGTATCGGTGAGGGGAAGGGGAGCCGTAGGGCTGGCCGGGGTACGGCGCCCCCTGCTGCTGGGAGTAAGGGTTGTTGCTCATGGCGTAAAGCTGAGAACGTTTCATCGCCATCGGGTCCATGGGCGGCACCTGCAGAGAGAAGAGGCCGGGTGAGGAACGCACAGCACAGGGTTCAGCTGACATCCTCCGGAGTAGGGATGTTAACTGGTGGCCGTTTGACCGGTTGTTGACCGTTTGAACTTTAACCGAATAATGTTGTCGGTTAAAAACCCTTTAAGTCCGAACGTGTCGTCGCCGACACAAATGCGCATATCAGATTGTAAATACCGTAACTACCGTAAAGTTTGACCGATCGAAAAAATTCCAACTGTTCTTGAGCGCGGAGAAGTTGCTCTTGCGCCCACATGCGGTTTAATACGGTAAACATGGCGACGGGATGCTCTGTTGGGCTTCGATTACGTCATTACACACAGAGCTCAGCTCGGTAGAGACATACCGGAGAAACGAGCCAAGCTTATGGTGATTATGTATAGTTTTGAACAAAGTATGTCATGCAAGTCTGCAAGAGTCATAAAACCACCAAGCAGACTCATCAAAGAATATGGAGACAATATTTTTCCCGAGGAGAGAGAGTTTTCTTCTACACCACGGTAAGCAACATGCGGAAATTACATAATGTTTGTCGAATATCATGTAGGCTATGTACAATATTTGACTTCGGGATGAATGGTGTTCCACATTATCTTATGTTCCACATTATCTTATGTCTGAATTAGTTTTGGGCCTGCTGAGGGGACATCCGTGGTACAGAACGGACACGGTCGCGGTCGTAGTGGTATGCATCTGGGGCAGGACAATGGCGCCGGTGCTAGCGCTGCTAGCTTCTATTTGTTGCGGTTATTCTTTTATGGTTTACAGACGGTCAAATAATATTCTCGGTTAACCGAAATAAACCGATTAATGAGGCCCAGTGGTCGACCAAGAAAATTTTCCATTTTCGCCATCGCTAGTCCAGAGCGCAGGGTTCGACCCAACATGTTTAACTTGTCCTCTCTGGGCTCACTAGAAGCCATGTTTGGGTGTGACTGTAGTTTTTATCCCCCACATCAAACCTTGTTTTCATCACAGTTTGCATGACAGAGGTAAAGAGGCACATCAGGGTCTCTGCAAGTTAGACCTTTTATAACTTTTAAAATTCGACTCAGACTGACCTGTAAGTCACTAAAACAAACAGGAAAACGACAACAAACTGTGAACCGATGAGCATGTGGATCTGTGTGACCGCACGTTCTCAGGAGATAAATCAAGCTTAAGTGACTCCATTTTTAAAAAGCAGTTTGAAATGAGGCCCTGGCGGCTCACCATGTAGAGCACATACCACACAGCACCGAGGCGAGCCTAGCCACATCAGCCTGGGCCGTGTGCTGCACGTCATCCCTCTCTCTGTCCTGTCTCTCTGCACTTTGTCTGGCTAATCAGGCAGAAATGGCTAAAAAAAATTATATTGGGAATAAAAGATGTTTAAAACTGAATTCAAGACTTAAAATGTCATATTCAACCTGCATTTAAGACTGAGTTTAGATATCAAGACGACATTTTAAGACATTTGCTGAACCTGCAGACACCCGTTCTTAAATATTCAGTCTGAGGGAAGTTTGTCTTAAAACTTCAATGAGTGAGGAGTTTTGCTGTAAAAATGGCGTTCAGACAGGAGAGTGAATTCTGAGAGCCAGAAATCGGAGCAGCTGGCCAAGTTTACTCAGGAGCTCAGTGGTGTCGGTCAACACCACGCCTGGCCGGTCACGACTCATCACTGATCACAGAAACACATGGATCTGCACAACATGCATCAGGACGTCACACTGACGCTGCACACAGTCAACGCATGTGTCAGAGCACGCTGCAGCTAAAGCATATCAAACACACACATCTGAAATGTTTTAGACCGTGATCCAACAGTACGCCGGCCTTTAAAAGGAAACTGGTTGAAATTACACTTTTACTTGTTTCTCCATTTTAAATTATGACAGAGCTTTTACTCAAACGGTTTCTCAGCAGGTGAGCTGCATGTGGAGGCGACCTGTTGTTGGTGACGTACTGAACTGACTGACACTAACGTGGTATCAACACTTCCTCTGTCCAATACTCTGTAATACCGAGGCATTCATGGTACCATAAAGGCAGCGACTTTGGATGCCCAGCACTGTTAATAAAATGTTTGAGACCGTGTGTGCGTGTGTCTCAGCACAGCAGAGTGCTGGCTGCACACTGATGGTGACCCTGCCAGGGGGTGGCGGTGAGGTCAAACTGGCACTGGGCGGGGGGTCACAGCGTCATCATGTACTGGGAAAACCCTGAACGGGTTGAATTATACTCAGGCGGCCGTTAATGCACCTCAGCAGGCCGTGCAGCAGGCGTGTGGGAAACACTGATTCCTGCTCAGGCTGCTCGTTTCTGTTCTTGAAATAAAAAATGATTCAGCAAAGGAGGAGATGTCCTGCTGCTCTGTAAGGAAACTCACTTTTTTTGCTCTCAGTTAGCATTCTATACTGCATCGCTGAAGCTTAGTGATACTGTGATATGAATTTAGGCTCCACGATCAATCAAACAACCACATTCTTTTTTTAAAAAAAGGGCATTGCAACACAATGTGCTTTACATGGGGGAAGAAAATGCAGAAAGAAAGAAAGAAAGCAGAAGTAAAGTGGTAAAATCCCACACTTTGAGAAGCAGTGAGGCTGTATGTGGATGACCTTTGGAAACTGTGCCTTTTTTTGTATTACAGTATGATGTGTTATGACATCCGGTAACATGCCAAGACATTACACTTAGTGCTGGTGGCGCACTCAGACTCCGGTGTCGTGACAGCACCGGCGGCTCTAAATCTGTGTCTGCTGAATGAGTCCAGACGGCGGCCGAGCCGGTTTACACCGACAAGCAGGTCAAATCCTGTTTCCCCCTGTGGAGCGCGAGCCCGGCTCGCCCCGCGCTCCTGCAGGACGGCAAACACATCGCGGGCTAATGTACCATCAAGTGCAGTGGGGGGACTCAGGTTGTTCTCGAGGGGCTTTGCTGTGCCAAAAACGACACCGAGACGTTCAGACTAATCTGCTCGTGTCGCCGCCACGTTTCAGGCCAACTGGAGCGGCACTTAGAGGAGAAATGCGGGCGATCCAGAAAGCCTGGGAGGCCACTTTAAAACCCGAGTCAGCGGTCACGGCTGGTTACCCTTCAATATTAACACACACACACACACACACACACACACACACACAGTCTGACACACTGACATAATAGTAGAGCAGTGATTCAATGAGAACAGATGTTTTCAGAGCTGCTCAGATGGCAGCAGCTAAAAATAGCTGCTGATTTTGGATTCTGCACACACAGGCAAAAAAAAAAAAAAATTAATTAAAAACATCCACACATTTAAGCCAAATCCTCAATCTCTACTTGAGGTCTGAGTGACACATTTCCATCAGTGTTGCAGTAAATAAACATGAGAAAGACTTGGATCATGACCTGGCAGCTGTGGAGCCTTGCCAGCACAGCTGGCTGGCAGCGCAGAGACGGGGCTTAAAAAAGAGCCGATCAATAATCCAGATGTAAACAGAAGGGAAGCCCGGCCATCTCTGATGCTCAAAACATTTAATCTGACACTCAAATAAAAAACAAAGCTCTACAAGTCAACTTCATGACTTCATGGTTTCTTGAAAAAAGCTGAATTACCATGCATTAATGAAGCAGGGAGAGATTTTAAGTCATTAAATCCAATTGTTCCGTCTGTAATGAACAAAGTCAAATCAACAGAAAAATGACCTGAAGTGCCATGAAACGTCACTCACTGAAAGGAGCACGATGCAAAACTGCCAACGGACGACTGACACGACAACCGCTTTGCAGCAGTCAGTCAGCCTGTAACGAGACCCACACACAGTCTGTGTGCTCAAACCTGAGATCAGACCCAAAATGGTTTTCAGAGACTTGATCCTTTTAAATGAGGCTGCCAATAGCCAACATTAAATCTCTTTAAATTGGAAAATTTCTCTTCAAAAAAAGAAATGCCCGAATAAACAAAATGAAGATGCAAGATAAAGACATGAACATTAAAAATCTTGTTTCTTTTAAATACTCAGTCTTTTAAATCTTAAGTCTTTCATATCAGAGAGACGAGACACAGATGCACTGATGTCTGATATTCAAAGGTAAATATCATCCTGATATACCGGTGAACCAATAAATAAAGTTTTTTGGTACCGTTCTCATCTGACGCGGTACCCAACAGTACCTTTTTTTAGTAGGTCACTCTCTCTGTGGTGACAAAAACATTTCAGAGGCCGCGGGCATCTTGCTCTCTCTCTTCTCTCTAAGGTTTGCTCTCTCGACCACGTGCACACCAGCAACAAGCGGTGAACGAGGAGGGGAAGCCTCGCAAGTTCTTTCATCAAGATTTATTTGAATTCACGACACCACCACCTCTCAAGGTACTGAAATCTGTCAGACTGATCAAACAGGAGCAGGTTCTCTGTACCGACACAATTCATTCGATTCCCTTAAATGTGGCATCGCGCGCCTTCAAACTAAACACACACAAAAAGCCTGTAGTTATGACGGTGATCATCTTTTCCAGGTCTGAGCACTTCATCTAGTCTGAATTTGGTGGACTAAAAAAAAAAAGACCTTAAAAAGTTTCTAAATGACTTTTTTTTTTTTTTTTTTTCATTTAACAGCAGCAGTTTCCAATCTGTGGCTGGGAGCCCCTGTTGGGACAAAGCCATGAAAACACTTCTCACATTTTCAGATGTTCCCTGTGTTGAACAGCTAGAGCGAATGCCATTAAACCCGACCATCACTCTTTCTGTGGCCGCAGTGACAATCAAGGAGTGGTGTCACTATTTTTTAAAATCAGTCCTCATGTGAGCCGTGTTTCTGGCAGCAGCTTTTTCCTCTCCGCTGTGGCCTGCCAGCCACACTGAGCCAAAGTTTTCCACCTGTGAAAAATGAGCTTTTTGAAAACGCTCTACAAAATGGTCAAACTCGCTGAACGCCTGTCTTTCACTGCAGTGTGGACGAGAAAAACTGAGCTTTTTGAAAATGCTGACACAGGACAGTCCTGTGAGAGGTCGCAGTCTAGCTCCAAGCTGCACGGGACATGCACGTAGGCACTTTAAATGGCACTTCAGCCGTTTGGTGCTGTTTCAGTGTGGGCGGCGGGTTTTTGGAAAACACTGAAAAGATTCGTGTGGTGTAGAGTGGGTGGAACAGAAAGGGCATCTCAAAATTTTTTAAATTTACCCGGCGTAGGACATAGACTGAGTCTCTTCAGCTGAGACAAGAAGACAACTGAGGAGTTCAAACCTCAGCCTCTGTGTCACCACAGGTGTGCTTCTGTCACCACAGGTGAGGGCCTAAAGCAGGTGGCAGTATTTTGAAGATTATAAATGTCATGTTCTAGTTCCTCAGTGTCCAAAACAACTACAACAAATGTGTGTAAAATGTTGATATTTCTTATGTTTTATATTTCTAAAAACAGTCTGGACGTCACACTGACCCCAGAGAAACACTGACAGGTACAAAATGTGTTCAGGACATTGAAAACACATCATCATGATAATTTTCATGTCAACCACGTTGTCGCCATTAAATTTGGGAAAGTCATTGAATATGAAGCCAAAAAACAATGTTCATCATGTATTTAGAGGTGTTCAACACCAAATGAGGTCAAATTGACTCCAAAGATAATAGGAGGGTTATAAGAGCTTTCTACAACCTTTTATATATTCATGGAGTTCAACCACTTAGTTGTTGTCATAAACAAGATGAAATGGCTAAAGCATATTATTTTATGAAACTCTGTGGGGGAAAAAATTCAGTAAGACCGGTCAAATAGTCTGTCGACCGATCGGCCCGCCATTCCTGCCCATCAATAACCAAAAGCAAAAGGGTGGTTAACATGCCAAACAGTGACTACGTAACATGTTACATGCTACACAGTAACAAGGCATTAACAGCCAGACTTACAAGTGTATTAATTAGAACGTATTATTATAACTACTGTCATAAAACACCACTGAGAAACGTGTGTGTGCTGCAACGCCTGCACACCCAGCCCAGCGAGAAATGAGAATATTCCTGCAGTCTTTCCACACACTGTACTATGAACGCAGCCGAGGACTTTCACCATCGACAGGATCTGATGTAACACTCCCCTGTGCTGGTAAACTAGGCTGAGCGCTGACACAGAAACCTGGCTCGGATGTTGGATGGAACAACAGGTTGGGTGAGAAAATCCATTAAGACTCAAGGCCACAGCAGCAACATAAAAAAAAAAAAAATCACACAGATTATCACACAGAAAAGAAAGCTCATTAGCCATTTACAAATGTGTCCCCAAAAGACCTGCGGGTGAATTTCATGTGAAGCACGCCTGGTGGTTTTGTCAGGCCTGCATGAGCCAACAAAGCAGGAAAGTAAGCTGGCATCCTGGACGTCAGGGGACAATGAATTAACATCTTTAAATGAGCCCGGGCTCTGGTGACCAGCTTAAAATACATGAAGACAGTATGTATTCTATTTCCTGAACAGTGGTTTGGTGTATTTGCATTAACCCTCCTATTATCTTTGGAGCCCATTTGACCTCATTCAATGTTCAATACTTCTTAAGACATGATTAACGTCTTTTATTTTTCATATTTCATGACTTTTCCTAATTTAATGGAGACACGTGGGTAAACATGAAATTAAAATGATATGCTTTCCCTGTGCTGAACACATTCTGTGGCATCAGTCTTTATTCTTATTTTAACTGTATAAAACATCTAAGAAACATCAACATTTTACACACATTTGTTTTAGCTGTTTTGGATGACACCAAGGAACTATAACATGCCTTTTATAATCTTAAAAAAAACTTCCATCTGCTTTAGGGCCTTCACGTAACATAACCACACCTGTGATAGAGCAAGAACCTCTGATAGCTAATGTGACATTTGGGAAAGAAAAATAAATAAAATTCCCACAAGAACTTTGATGTATAAGGGGGGGCTTAGTGTGGGAGGTTCTATTTTATTTAAAGGGCTATTTAGGAAGTCAACAAGACACATAAAGTACTTGACATATAAACTTGGGTAACAATTATTATTCTCATAATTTTTTCTGGAGGTTTAAATTACTGAGGCAAAATTGACCCATTGATTAAAAAATGTTAGTAGACTGGAAGGTACTGGGAGGGTTACGGTGCAGTATTAGTGGCCGCTGAGGCCCAGGCCTGCAGCTGCCAGTGGATGCGGGATGTTTTGTTCCAGTATTATGCGGCCGGTAATGGGCACATGGCTAATCTGCATGTATGAAGGTCAGGGCTCTTGTGTGGAGATGGGGCCATAATGGGCTCCCTGCCAGCGAAGTTAAGGCCATGTCACAGGCTCAAAGAAGCCACTACAGGCTGAAGCACCGACACACAACGCTGATAAAAACTTAATCCTCCTCTACACGGGGGTCTATGAGCCTGACAGAGAGGGTACCAGAGGCTCTGACAACAACCACACAAGCACTGACACCTCAACTTACTTCAAAACCAATTCACCATAATGGATGTCGGTGCTGAGCGAAGCTGTCAAAGTAAAGCAGGCTACATGTCGGGCTAAACATCAAGCCCCGCTACCGCATCCCAACGCCCTCAAACCCGATCCAGTTCTATTATTACCGTGTTATACTGTGAGAGCAGGCTGCCTCCACGGAGCCCTGCTCAGGCCTGGGCTTCTCAGCTCGCTTCATAACAGCTAGCTAGCTTGTCAATGTTAGCTTAGCTTAGCTTAGCATAGCATAGCATAGCAGGCTAAAAAACGGACAAGTCACCTTGGACACGGAATCGAAACAGTCACTTTACTTAGCCGCTCTCAACTCATATGACCGCTGGCTATTGTTACCTGCGTGCTCAGTGAGTTCTACGTGGGGGAAATAGTAAACAAAAATGTTGAGAATTGTGTACAGGATTGTACTAATGACGTCTAGCCGCAGTGGAAATAAAAAAATATTAGCCTCCTCGCCAGCTAACGTCAGGGACGCTAGCCGTTAGCATGGTGGCTAACTGGGTGACATAACGTTAGCCAGCAGGTTAGCCAACAACACGGACTGTGGTTTAATAATGTATTATTCACCTGGGATCTGCCACCGCCCTGCCCGTTATTCCCGGGGCTCATGGTGGGGTGGTTTCTCTGTTGTCCCCCCCAGCCGTGGGTGGCCGAGCCGTACTGGGAGCCCAGGTCTTTAGCCAGCCCCATGCTCGGCTGCTGTGCAGAGGGATTACTGTAATCTTGATATCCACTTCCATAACCTCGCATCATGGGGCTCGGAGATGTCAATAACTGATTCAGAGTCGGAGTAGCCCCTGAAGGGTGCTGCTGCTGCTGCTGCTGCTGCTGCTGCTGCTGACTTTGTCCGGGGAATCTCTGAAACCCTCCGCCGCCGCCGCCGCCGCCGCCTCCTCCCGGGGACGCGGCGGCAGCCATAGCCGCCTTGCTGTGGTTAGCCGCGGCCGTGTTGCCGCTGCCCGGGCCCATCAAGCTGTTCCCCTGCCGGGAGGGACTCATCATGCCTCCATATCCACTATTACCGTAGCCGGGTCGATAGTTCGGGTAGTGGTTGTACGGGCTGTTGTTGCTGTAGCCTTCGTGGGAGTTTTGAACCTGATCCATGCTGCTGTGTACCGAGTGCGCTGCCGTTACCCCAGTCCCTGGGCTTTGTTGTCCGCCATGTTGATCAAAGCAAGGCCCTCCTCTTCCATTCCCATAATAATGATTAAACTCGGAGCTGGTCCCACTCGGAGGAGGGTTGTTGTTGGTGGTGGTGGTGGTTGATCCCAGGCTGGCATCCATCCGCTCCTCCTCCTCCTCCTCGCCTTTATTCAGCTGGTGTTGTTGACGGCGCTCCTCTCCTCGGTTCCCCAGCAGGATGTTTTCTTTTCCTCCATGTTGGCGGTTCCCGCTCTCTCCGCGCGACTCGCCCTGCCGGTTGTTGTTGTTGTTGTTTACGTTGTTGTTGTTGTTGTTGTTGTGAGTTTTTTGCCGTTGGTGATGCTGCTGGACAAACTGGCTGATGAACGGCGGAGGTGTGTGTTGGGATGATGGAGGAGGAAGAAGAGGAGGAGGAGGAGGAGGAGGTCCGATACCTCCAGCACCTCCGCCGCTTTTACCGAGATTTTTCACTTTATGACCGCCGAGCATCCCCGTCTCCATGCCGGCCACGCTGCACGCAGAAGCCGGTCTTTTATCACCGCTTCCTGGCTCAGTCTGACTTTCTCCAACGTTGGGATTTGTTTTAAGTGGAGCCTCCTGTTCACTTGGATCTCCTTCATCTACATTATGCATGCTCTGGGCTCCGGCTGATCCTGGTGCAGCTCCACCAGCACACCCAGTCCTCCCAGTTTGGAGATGTGGGTCGCCTGTTAAAATCACCGACCCCTTCTTGACGTCCGACACCGGGACCGACACCACTTGCGTGGCCATGGTCAGGTGCACATGTCCCGGGCGCAGTGGTTGCCCGTCACCCCGGTGAACCAGGAGCAGGAGCACGGAGCTCGGAGAAACAGGAACGGAGGGAATCTTTGACATGAAAAGTTTAACCTACTGACGTTGGTGGTCCAGAAAATAATCTTCATGTTTCATGTGTTCATCATACGCATATCGGTAGTCAATAATTTATTGTCATATGAGCCAAGGGTGCCTGCAAACTGTCTGTTTGCTCATGATACCACCAAAAAGTACCATACATAAACCCCATGCCCATGTACCAATATACACAAACCTCCCAAATATCCACAAAGTCCCATACAGTGTCCATATATGTTCCCTATTCAATATCATGCACATACACTATATGGACAAAAGTATTGAGCCACACCTCTTCATCACTGAATTCAGGTGTTTCCTTGAGTCCCGCCCCCACAGGTGTATAAACTCCAGCAGCAGCCATGCAGTCTGCCTTTACCAACATCAGTGACAGAACATCTGGTTCTAAAGAGCTCACTGAGTTCCAGGTGCTGCTGGAATAGTGATGGAACAGGAAGCCACCGCTGCAACAAGTCAGGTTTTTCTTAATGCCTCAGCTGACCAAAACATTTTGGACAATTCTCTGCTTCCAGCTCTGTGGGACCAGTTTGGGGAAGGAAGGCCCTTTCCTGTCCCAGCATGACTGAGCCCCAGTGCACAGAGCAGCTCCATAAAGGCGTGGCCGGCTCAGTTTGGTGTGGAAGAAGTTGAGCGGCCCGCACAGAGCCCCGACCTCAACCCCATCCAACACCTTTGGGATCAACTAGAACGGAGACTGTGAGCCGGGCCCTCTGGTCCAACATCAGAGTCTGAGCTCACAAAGGCTCAAAACTCCCACAGACACTCCAACATCTGGCAGAAAGCCTCCCAGAAGAGTGGAAGCTGTTCCAGCTGCAAAGGGACCAACTCCATATTAATGCCTCTGGATTTAGAATGGGGGGTCAGAAAAGCTCTTGTAGGTGTAATATGTAGGTGGCCCAATACTTTTGTCAGTATAATGTATAAACCTCCAAATACCACCCAGACTATACTCAAACACACATACATCTCCATACAATACACTATCCATACACATATACAGTGTTCACAGAGATATACTAAACTCTTTACCAAATACACAGTTGAGCCAGGCATGGCCAGCTTGTAGAGCTAAAGGAGAAAAAGTGTTGAAATGCAAGAAGGCTATAAATAATAAAGTCCTGTCTCTTTTAGCTCTAAACCTGCTTCCAGAAAGACAGAGAGAAGAATCAGACTTGGCAGGGTGACACTGAGGAGCTTTACATTGCATCTGGCTGGACAGTATAGTAAAGACAGCAGGAGATTTTCTGTGCTTGCTATATTAAACAACAAGAAATTTTCTATATTAATATTAGCCTACTCTTAAGTTGGATTGCATGGCTCACGCCGACCCAAATCGTGTTCAGCCTCCAGTTTGACTGAGTCACTCCTTCCAAAAGTCACAGTCCTTAAATTTCACAGCCCGGGGTGATAAATGGACTGATCGAATTGGACATTTTACTGCTTGGACGTAATAAAATGACATTTTACGTGAGATCTATGCACAGATTAAAATAAAGATTAAAGACAACCCCAAAAGCAGTGAAACGAACTGCAGTAATCCTACAATACATAAAAAAAGCCATTCATATTATCTGCTACATGAATAATATAGGACAATAAAAACATCAAGATTATTCTAAACTCATACCATAGACACAGTATGACCCACTATATGATTATAATAGAGGTATTATGGCAACAGTTTTGGGGCGGGAAGTTGTGAAAACTGTTAAATACACATCAAACCAGTTGTGCTCGTCCCCATTTGCTTATTTTGGAGCAAATCAAAAACATCACATTCTGAATATAATATCTGCAACATGCGAAAAAAAAAAAAAAGAAAAGAAAAGAAAAAAAATCTACCTTTACAGAGGGTGTGACTGCTCTGAGTGTTTTTACTGCATAAATAAATGAGGTTACATGGAATCACGGCACTGCAGTCACAATAAATAAACACGAGTCACATTTCAGTACGTTTTTACACTGAATCAAAGGGAGAGCATTGCCTACACATGAGAGCATGCTGCGCTGTGTGTGTGTGTGTGTGTGTGTGTGTGTGTGTGTGTGTGTGTGTGTGACGGGGACCCGGCAGGCCTCCCACAGCAGCACTGGAAACAACCCAGTCAAGTCAAGCAGGGAAAGTGGGTCAGAAAGCAGCAGCAGCTCCACAGAGCGCCACGCCGCTGCACGTCAAACTCCAACGCACAAACTAAACGCCACGTTTTGCATCTCACAGCTGCGTGAGTCACAGCTCCTCTGCTTTATAACGCCCATATTGACCCCGGATCACATATCCCATCAGGGGCTGGAAAATGGGCACTGAGGCCGACTTATTCATGTCATTTCACAGTGATTATTTTTATTATATATACTGTATTTAAAGGCAGTAATTGTGGAAAATAATTGTACTAATACATGTAGTTCTTCAGACAGTACTCATGATATGTAACCTGATCATGTATTCATATTATATTATTTTTTAGTAGGGGGTTGCAAAACCTACCATTATATAAGTCAGATGTTTTATGTAATCTCTCTCTCTCTCTCTCTCTCCCTCTCTCTCTCTCTCTATATATATTGACTGTAAAAATAAAATTGGCAGAAGGGGTTTTGATCTTGGCCCCACAGTCAGTTAAATAGTTGATGAAAGGTGTATTTACTGTCCAACTGCACCTTCATATGCACACACACACACACACACACACACACACACACACGACTCAGACTCAGAATCTGTGCAGCTCACCTTATCATATCTTTATCCCATATTGTATTTTTATCATTTATATACTCCTAACTATTTATATTTATTACATTGTTTATATCTTGTTTTTATAGTTTACAGAAAACACACATACACACACTCATAGATAGATAGATAGATAGATATTGCTTATACATTCACTCTTGAAGCTGCTGGGTTAAAAGCAGTTCTGTGTTCTACCTGAAAAAAAGGGTAAAAAAGTCATTTAGTTAAGTTAGTTCATTAAGTTAAAAGTAGAACTGATTTTTTTGGATTATCAGTGTCACTGGGGTTAAAATGTCTTATTTTACTTTGACAGACTTCTGCATTAAGAAATCAGCTGAAGAAATTGAATTGTTATGAAAAAATGCAGCGATGGAACAGGCACATGATGTCTCTGCTGCTCTTTCACTGCTACAAGAAAAAAAATCAAGTTATTCACATATTTCCAATCAATTAATTGAACATCTCAATATATATAATGTATAAAATTCTTCCTGGTTATGTCTGAATTATCCTCACTGGGAACACGAGGCTCCAGGTGTCCCCTCACCTGCCGGAGAACAGAGAAGTCCTGTGCTAGCCGTTAGCATGATGCTAAAGGTTAGCATGATGTATCTTAATATCTGTATCTGTAAACAGCTATAAATACCTATCAACAGCTATAAATACCTATAAATATCTCTCAGTGAAAATGCTATAACGTATGAATAGCTAATTCTAGCTGATGCCAGCTAAAACAAACTATTTATTAGTTCCTAGCTCGCTAACTGTTAGCAGGCTAGCGCTAACTGAAGTGCTGTGTAGCTCCACGGCTCCGTCAGACTCATACAGCTGGTTTAAGGTTTGTTTTTACTGAATGATGAAAGGTTTTCTATCATAAATTCAAATGTGCACAGGAGCCAAATTTGTAATTTAAAAAGAATAACACCAGCAATTTTAGTGTAATTACATGCTTTTGAAATTATGGTATTTCTCCATTAATTTTTACCCAAAATGTTTATTTTAGTAAAGTAAAATTATTTAGTAAGTAAAATTATGTGTTTTCTACATATTAGGACAGGAAAAATTAAAGGGATGTATTGTTTCTTGGTCTAGGGTTATTTAATGAATCTACTGTATTCTGTATATAAAACTTTTGATCTTTCGGTCTTCTATTGTTGCTATTTGACTTTTTTTTTTTTACTATAATTTCCACAAAGTTTTTTTTTTTTACAATATAAAAATAATTCAATTCATCTGGGAGTAAAAAGTTAAAAAAAAAAAAAAAAAAAAAAAAGTATGTATGTTTTAGCTCTTTTTTTTTTAGAAACTTTTTAAAATTTGAAAATACTGAAGCACAGAATACAGTAATATATATATATATATATATATATATATATGTGTGTGTGTGTGTGTGTGTGTGTGTGTATATATATATGTATGTATGAATGTATTCCTTTTTTTTTTAACAATATAAAGCAAATCCTCCTACATGAATACACACACCTAGAGGAAGTTTTAAGTTTTTTTTTCTTACTTTACTTTTTTTTTTTTTTTTTTTTTAAATTTGTAAGTATTGACACACACAGAATACAATGATGATTTAGTAATATTTCCTTTTTTTTTAACAACATGAAGCAAAACCTCCCACCCACCTGGGTACACAGGGAAAAAAATAAAAGTAACAATAAAACAATGTGTGTTTTTAGATTTCTGCTTCAGAATCAGGCCCTGGCTCACCTGTGGAGCCTCACCTGTGTTCTTCCTGTCACAGTTTGAAGGAGAAACTCAACGTTTTACCATTAAACCTCCACCAGTTTGTTGTTTTCCTGCTGGATCTCCTGCGGCTGTTGTGATCCTTGATCTTCTTCTGGTCCTGTTTCATCTTTTTCTTATTAAATTGTTTTTTAAATCGTGGTGCTGCCTGGCTGTCCACCGGGTGCCGGCTCCCCCAGACGCCGGGGAACCTCGTCTCTCATTATGCTGAGCCGAGTCGAGCCCCCGCTGGCGGCTCTCCGCTGGCCGGACGGTAACGAGGCCACGCTGCTCCTCGTTTGTCCGACATGTGGAGTCCATCCTCCTGCAGGTGCTGCGAGGTCAGAGCTGAAGATCGTGGACGCGCTGCCACGTCCTGTGGAGCTCCTGAAGGCTCCTGAAGGCTCCTGAAGGCTCCTGCACCTCGGATCTTTACATTTTTAAACTTTGCCTCCTGGTCGAGGCTGAAATCAGCTTCCAGGAGCTCGACGTGCAGCCGTGATGTGAGACGGTGTTGAGCAGCGGCATAACGGTTCAATAAACCTGCGGCTTGGTTTGTATCGCGGTTTTTGGGTCACAATTTCAGGTTCGATTCAATTTTTTTTTTTATACGTTTGGAACAAAAAAACTCTACCTTTTCCAGTGTTCTCTCTAATGCATCTTTTTATTGATATTGGGCTCTAAATAAATGTGAACTTGAAGTTTTTCTATTCAGAGATTTGGGATAAAATGGAGCGAAAAGCCACGGCAACGGAGGGAGAAAAGAGAACGCAAAACATATTACGCCGTAACGCAAACTATCAGGAGGCAATGCAAATCCAAGAAAAAAAGGTATCAGATTTAAGTGGTAAATTTATGAGAAGAAAAATCACAAATTTATGGAAAAAAAGCTTGACAAAATAGGAACCACAGGACTTCACTTTGCTGAATCTGGTTCTTGGTTCTTTGGTTCTTTGAAAAAAAAAAAAAAAAAAGAAGTAAAAGAGAATTTTTTTTTTTGAGTTTTCTCCTAAATTTGTGACTTTTTCTTGTAAATGCACCACCTTACTCTCAGAGAATATCCAAGTTTTTTTCCTCATAAATTTACAACTTTAATCTTGGAAATTGGAGTTATTTTCTCCGACTATTACTCGCCCCACCCCGGCGACATTTATTTTTCCTGCAGTGGCTCCAACACGCCGTCACAGCTCAGACTGTTTTACACAAACAGAGCAGCACTGTCAGTGTGTTCATTAATCAGCAGCTCGGTGTGTGTTAGATGGCTCTCAAACAGTGGATGTGTTTGTAACACTGCAACTTGTGGGATGTATTAGGTATTGAATGTTTCATTTTATTTTATTTTTATTTTTTTTGGTTCAGTTTTACGCCCTTCATGGTAGGGGAGCTGTCCGTCTGTGCTCCTCCTCTCTGAAACCATCCTAAAGGAAGATAACACAGAAATTAGGCCGATAATTAGCAATCCATTACTCTCTAATAACCTGTCTGCTCCGCTAAATGAACAGGAGCTGCACGGCGGTGAAGGTTAACACACCGGCAGCACGGAGCACAGCCTCTGCACCTTTCACCAAACTCAAGACTTTTTACCGGCAGTTTGCCTGTTTCAAACCCGTTCGACAAGTGGCATAAATGTAGAAAGTCCATTGTGGTTGTAAATAGATATGTACAGTCAGCAGCCACTTCATCAGGTCCACCTCGCTCACAGCGAGTTGGAGCCCCTTTCACCTTCAGAGCACCTTAATTCTCAGTGGCAGAGAGTCAACAAGGTGCTGGAGACGTTCCTCAGAGATTTTGGTCCATATTAACCCGACAGCATCACACAGCTGCTGCAGATTTATCAGCTGCTCGTCCACGATGCTGATCTGCCGCTCCACCACGTCCCACAGCTGCTCTGCTGGCCTGAGATCTGCTGACTGGAGGCCACACACTGCAAAAACGCAAAATCTTACCAAGATTATTTGTCTTATTTCAAGTCAAAAATGTCTTATTTCTAGTCAAAATATCTCATTACACTTAAAATAAGACATGATCACCTCAGAAGTAAATTGTTTTAAGACAATTTTTGTTTTTAGACAATTTTATGTTCAGGGGCAGTTCGTTAGACAATTCAAGTGAAAATTCACTTGAAACAAGTGAAAATTTGCTTGTTTCATTGGCAAAATTTGCCAGTGGAAAAAGTGAAAATTCACTTGAAATAAGTGAAAATTAGCTAGAAACAAGAAACAAATTTTGCCAATGAAACAAGCAAATTTTCACTTGTTTCAAGCAAATTTTCACTTGAAACAAGAGACAGTTGTCTAAAAACAAGTTACTTCTGAGGTGATCATGTCTTACTTTAAGTGTAATAAGACATTTTTGACTTGAAATAAGACAAATAATCTTGGTAAGATTTTGAGTTTTTTCAGTGCATGAGTCCAGTGAACTCACTGTCATGTTCAAGAAACCATACCATACCATACCATACCATACCATACCATTCCACATTTATATAGCACATTTAAATACAAACAGAGTTGTGCCAAAGTGCTTTACAATAGACTATAAACATAAATCAATCAAAACCATATCTACAACATGCTCAGTGCCACATAAAACATTAAATGCTCAAGATGTAGATGGAAAAGCCAAAGTGTAAAAATGAGCCTTGAGGCGTGTTTTAAACACCTGAAGGGGAGGGGCTTGTCTTCTGTTCAGGGGCAGCTCGTTCTGGAGCCTGGGGGCTGCCACAGCGAAGGCCCGGCTGCCTCTGAGCTTCAGTCTGCTTCTGGGCACGGACAGGAGATCTGAGTGTCCTTGAAGGAACATAGGGCTCCAGCAGGTCCGACAGGTATACGGGTGCCAGTTTGAGGTGGTCAGAGCTTTGGAACATGGTGAGTTCTCCTGCTGGAGGAACCCAGCAGAAGATGGACCACTGTGGTCCTGAAGAGGTGGACGTGGTCGGCAGCAGCAGGATGGATCCAGGCCGTCATGCTGCCGACGCCAAATTCTGACCCGACCGCCCGAACGTCTCAGCAGAAATCCAGACTCATCAGACCAGGAGACGTGTTTCCACTCTGCTTCAAGGTTCCTCGGGTTCTGCCTTCAGAGATGTTCTCCTGCAGACCTCGGCTGGAACGAGAGGTTCTTTGAGTTCCTGTTGCCGTTCCATCAGCTCCACCCAGCCTGGCCGTTCTCCTGCGACCTCTGGCATCAACAAGGGGTTTGGAACCAATAACTTGTCTCTCGCTGGACGTTTTCTCGTTTCCAAACCGCTCTCTGGAAACCCCAGAGACGGCTGTGTGTGAAAATCCCAGCAGATCAGCAGTTTGTGAAACACTCAGAGCAGCAGTCACGCCACGTTCAGAGTCACTTACATCCCCTTTTCCTCCCCGTTCTGATGCTCAGTTTGAACTCCAGCATGTCGTCTTGACCGCGTCTACAGGCCTGAAGGCGCTGAGCTGCTGCCCTGTGATTGGCTGATTAGATATTTGTGTTAACGAGTAGTTGAACAGGTGTACCGAATAAAGCGGCTATATCGTCTAATAAGAGAGTGAATCCTTATTATTGTTGATGTCTTCCTCTTTTTTTTTTTTTTAAATCTAAATTTCTGCAGCCTGCACTCGGTCACAGGTCATTGGATGCACATTAACTGTTTGTCCTCTGTATTTTTTAAAAACACAGATGCAAACGTCCCCTGAGATATTGTTGTTATTTCCTCGCTAGCAGGGTGATGATTGCTGACAGCCTCAACAACAACAACAACAACAACAACAACAACATGTGGCGGTGAGTTGGAGCTTCATGCTGTCAGTAATCTCTCAGATGGTGAAGAAACGATTCACTCGTCTTAATTTTGATGTCAGGAAAAAACAGTGCTTCTTTCTTTCCTTCCTTCCTTCCTTCCTTCCTTCCTTCCTTCCTCCCTTCCTTCCATGCCTGTAATATCATCACACACTCACGCTCTCCCACTGGAGGACCCAGGCTTTATTCCAGGACTGAGGCGTGATCTCAGGTGTGAGCTGCAGGAACTCTCTCACACTTTTCTTATGGTGTTTAAAGGTTTTAACTTTGTGGTTTGAGGTTTGTCTTCACGCTGCACGACGGTAAAAAAAAAAACCAGCTGTTATTTACGGGTTTGGGACCTCGGAGGAGGACGGATGTTTGTGTCGACAGGCGGGCTGCAGTGTTTCATCAGCCGCTCACGCTCCTCCACCAGCAGACATGTGAAGCTCCTCCGCTGGAACTCATCAGAAAATAAGAGCACACTGCCCTCTGCTGGCCGGCGCTCCCTATGAGACTCTGTATCTTTTATTGTTCCACATAAAATTGGGGGTTTATTAATTTGCTCCAAAGCAGTTAATAAGGAAAGGAGGATAATCAGAGATTTTCTGATTTACACTGAGCGTTTAATTCGAGGGCGCTCAAGGAGAAACCGCTTCTCTAAGATTTCACTTCAAAGGTTATTTATGGGAAACAAAATAAAATGTGTAGAAGGGAAATAAGAATTCACAGACTTTACTTTCCACCGCTGGGAGCAGCAGCTCTCCCATCGCTCCAGCCCGTCATGCAGCACGGGGCTCTGACTGTCTGCTTTATCCTTGGTTCTGTTTTTTAAAGTGAGATGCAGCGTTCCTGTTGTGTCTCCTTTCACAGAGTTTAATTCTTGCCGCATTAACCTGCAGGAAGTATTTTAATGTTGTAGCTCCACGTCCTGCTGGCTGGTTTCCTGGACTGTACTGGGACTGTAACTGAATAAATGCACTGAGACACCTTCCTGTTTGCTCCTGTGGTATTTCAAAGTCACATCCATCAAACCTGCGACCTGGAAACAGGCAGTGACGTGCACTGACAGCTGTCAGCCTGTGGGAGGCGCTGCATCCTCGTCTATCAGTAGCAGAGTGTTTCTGAGAGGCTGCTGGGAGTCACACCAGAAGCGTCATCACAAATGAGAATCGTGTGTGTGTGTGTGTGTGTGTGTGTGTGTGTGTGTGTGTGTGTGTGTGTGTGTGTGTGTGTGTGTGTGTCCAGGTGAGAGCAGGTAAGACTTTGGAGCAGCGTGTGTAAACAGGGTCGTGTGGTTTCAGGTGGAAACATAACAAACCACCTGAACACTTGATTTCTGACTTTTTGAAGCCACAGGTTCTTTTTTTTTTTTTTTTTTTTTTTGCTCTTTCCTCTCTGTTAGGCCTGGGAGCTTCAGCAAAGAATCAACTAGTGTGCATAAAGACATGGTTTTCATGTGTCATCAGTGACGTTCCTCTGCAGGTTTATTATCAGGTACGTTACAGTTCACAGCGGCGGTGCCAGCATCAGGTGTGCATGTGGGAGTCCCAGCTGCGCGTGTAATAATATCTAGATATGTTTTTTGTTACAGACTAAGGCTAGGGCACGATATGGACAGAATTTCATCCCTCCATATTTATGTCAAATATCTCGATAGTGATACGATATGCGATATGACTGTGGGTTCACACTTATTTGAATTTTTAAGAGTAACAACAGGGAAAATTGAGCATTCCTCAAAAAACTAAAAATCAGCACAATGACACCAACTGGACAAAGAAAAACGCAGGGACTTCACAAAATATTTTATCGATCAGAACAGACCGATCAGTGTCTCAGGCTGAGCTCTAACTCTAGATTTGAAATCTTCCACATCGTTTCTTTTTGAGATATTGATATGGTGTTGATATGGTGTTTGGCCCGTCAGCGCCTCAGAGGCTCCCGGGTGTTGGATCTCTGTTCCTCCTGCAGGGAACATGCAGAGCTGGAGGCCTGGAGAGACACGGAGCAGGATCCTGATGCTGCTGCTGACACGTTTTTCCTTCCAGTCTGAGCCTCTTTCTTCTCGAGCAAAGTTCTGCAGAGGAACTAGAAAGTCCACCCATCGGATAAAAGTACAAGATTTCCCTCTGAGATGTAGAAAGTCTCTCAGAACCGGACTGTGCTGTGACTGTAACTGGATAAATGCACTGAGACACTTTATCTGCTTCCACATTATTCACGCTGAGGTGTGGCCAAACGCGATGTCAGAAATGTTGATTAGACTTTGCAAAATTGTCAAAAGTTGAAATTCCTGATGAATGGAAATATAAGCAAAGGTTGTTCTAGTAGTGCACTGCATTTAATGTTTTTGCGTGGAAAAGCTTCATCAGATAAATGTGGTGCAGGAAAAAGGACGAGATTTCCCTCTGAAAAGTAGAAAGTTTGACTGAACTGAAATTTTCAAGTTACAGAAACTCAGAACTGGACTGTGCTATTACTGTATTGGGAAAAATGTTCCTGCCACTGAGTCACCTTCCTGTTTGCTCCTGTGGTATTTTAAGATCTCATCCATCAAACCTGCGACCTGTAAACAGGCAGCGACGTGCACTGACAGCTTTCAGCCTGTGGGGGGCGCTGCATCCTTATCAAGAGGCAGCAGAGTGTTTCTGAGAGGCTGCAGGGAGTCGGACCTGAAGCTTCATCACAGGTACAAAAATCAAAAATCAATAAAACAAAATACAACAACATAATATAAACGTTATATATCAGTTTCCAAGAGACAGAGCCTTGCAGTGCTGAGAGAAGCCAGAGACACTAAACACCACACAGCAGCATTTACTGTTCTCTTCCTCTTTATTTCTTTTCTTTTTTCTTTTTTTTTTTTTTTTTGAACAGACTGGAAATGCTCCATCACCAATCTCAAAGATGTTTTTTTTTCTTTTCTAGAACATCTTAAACCATAATGTTGTGGTTTAGCTCCCAAATCAATTTCCCTTTCTCTAAAAAGAATGAGTCCTGTCTTGAACCTGGTTAATGTTTTGGTGCGGTGACGTCAGACGAGGTTCAGCAGCAGATTAGATTAGATTCAACTTTACTGCCATTGCACAAAGTACAAGTAAGGTATTAATTCATTTATTATTTATTCATCCTGCCTGAGTTCTTTTCAGCACTGCAAATGCACTGTTTATTTTTAGTTTTATTATTATTATTATTATTATTATTATTATTATCAGGAAATGTGAGCCAAGGCAGCGTAATTTCATTCATGTGCACCGTCTCTGTGTGTGCATGAATGACGATAAAGTCTTATTCTACTCTATTCTATTCTAAGTACTAAGACAACGAAATGCAGTTTAGCATCTAACCACAAGTGCAAAAAAAAACCAAAAAAAAAAACCAAAAACAAACAAAAAAACTAAAAAAACAAAGTGCAATGCAGCAAAAATAAATATATGTATATTATCTATAGTAGAGTATTTACAGTGTGAATATGAACAGTAAGCAGAGCACGGTACGGTCTCTGGAGTCTGGTGACATAGTGATAATAAGTAGTATATATAATAAATACAGTATATACACAAATGAATAGTATATGCAAGTATGAATAGCATATATCCATATAAACTCATGCATATATACAGATGTGGATATGAAATATTATATACAGGTATGATATAGCTCTCCTGTAATCTCACAGTCAGAGGCTCCTGCTGTCATCTGGAGCTCATCACCAGTTTACACTTCACTGAGGCGAGGTCGACCAGTATGGATGTTTCAGTGACCAGTATGAGGATTGCAGATGTGTAACGCAGATATCACGTTGCTGCATTTCATCTGATCAGATACAACAATTTAATAATGATAATAACAAACGATACACAAAACGGCTGAACTTGAATGAACATTTATTTAACACTGATGTTAGTGTCTGCTGCGTCTGTCTGCTTCAGTAGCACTTATGTTTAATAAAGAAATGTATCAACTAAATAAATGTCTAAAAAAAAAACTTAAATGAATGAAAAATAATCTAACTTGACATGTGGCCGGAGAAAAAACCTACATTTATTTGTTTATTTTTTGCAGTTTTTGTAAAATTAAAAAAGAGAATTCATAAACGCTGCAATGCTCCTTTTCCTGCTTTGCTGCTGTTGCTTCATGTTGCCATGGAAACTCAGCTCTTGACTCTCCTTGTTGATTGTAAGTGACTCTTTTTATTTTATTTCCCGCCAACTCAGAGTTTCATTAAAGTCTCCATGAAATGATGTCACATGACCTCCACTTCCTGTAACACAGAGCGTCTTAAACAGACGCTGCGTTCCAAATCGCATACTTCTACTTTTTACTTTTAGTATGTACTGCAGCTGCCCTTACAAAGTATGTAGTGTAGTATGCAGTATGCATGTGTATGCATACTATTGGGACACACTACATACATCATCCCTGACCTCCGACCCTCTCGCTCACTTCTGCCGCTGACAGGGTGTAGTAGAACATCCTGGTACTCTTGGCATACTGCATCTGACAAACTATGTATTGGGACATACTCATTCTTTTTCTTGCATACTAAATAGTATGGTAGTATGGGTATTGGAACGCAGGGGCAGACATCATCATCCTGCATCAGTGGCTGAAAATTAAAATTTCAACCAATAAAACTTTCACAAATCTGTAAACATCCTCTCTCATCCACCTGTCCCTTCAAAATAAAAGTCTGTTTCTCTTCCAAACTGAGATCCTGTTGGTTTGCGCTTGTGAAGGATCCTTCCCTGCACCGTGTCCCGCCTACACTTCCTGTTTCAACAGGAAATACATCAAATCAACAAACTAACCCTGCGTTCCAGTACCCATACTACCATACTATTTAGTAGGCAAAAAAAAGAATGAGTATGTCCCAATACATAGTGTGTCAGATGCAGTATGGCAAGAGTACCAGGATGTTCTACAGCATCCGGTAAGATTTCGCAGTATGCATGTCAGCATGCTGCTCTGGCCATTCTGACCCACAATCCTTTGCGCAGCGGACGTTACATCACACTGACTGAGCTGCGTGTACAGGCCACGCCCACATACGGACAACAACAAAACACACGTGGCGCTACGGACGGCGGCGGCAGTGAGCAAGAGGGTCGGAGGTCAGGGATGACGTATGTAGTGTGTCCCAATAGTATGCATACACATGCATACTGCATACCACACTGCATACTTTGTAAGGGCAGCTGCAGTACATACTAAAAGTAAAAAGTGGAAGTATGTGATTTGGAACGCAGGGACAGAGTCCGGTTCATGGGCTCTTTAAGTAACTTGCCTCTGCAGTAATTATTTTTGAACTCAGATGTTGCTTGGTGTGTTTCCTGGCATGTAAAGCTGGACGGTGATCCTGAAGATGTTGCAGTAAATTTGAAACGCTGGACCTGTGAATTTTTTTCCGGCAGGTTTGGCAGATGTGATACGACCTCCTGCTGGTTCTCGGTGTGTCTGAAATCCTCCCACTGACGACCTCAGGTGAGTTTTTGGATGTGAAGCCTCAGTGCCTGGTCTCTCTGCCGGTGCTCAGCTCACCTGTCCTGTCCTGCAGGTGTTTGTTTCAGCCTTTCACACCTGATCCCTTTAACCCTGTAAAGCCTATGAAGCCTGAACCATCAAATAATAGTGTAGTGAAGGTTCAGTAGTGTTTATTGAACCTTCTGACAAATTCATTTAAAAAAAAAACATTAAATAAGACTTATGTGTGAGTTTTGTTTTGTATCATATTGGAATTTGTTGCAATTAATTGTGTTTTTTTAAACAAACAAAAATATACTGAACACAACGTTTTTAAACCCCTCAAGTAATATCAAATGTAAGACATTTTTTTTCCATATTGCATGACAGTGTCACTCATAATCTGCGCCTCTACATCACATCACTGACTGGCAGCTGAAAGGCCTCTGGAGCTGCAGCGCACAGATGGTCCACCAGGGGGCAGCAGACCTGGATCACATTAAACACGTCGTTTTTTCAGGAAGAAAAATTTTCATCACACTGGTGGTGTCGAGGTCTCAGATCTGATTCCCCTGGCGTTACAGGGTTAAGGGCTTCATGCTTCATGCTGGGCCTTAAATGGATCAGGTGTGCAAGAGCAGAGCCGCAACCAAAACCTGCAGGAGTGCAGCTCAGCTCCTGTCAGAGTCAGAGGTCACGACTGCACGGCTGCTGCACCAGCCGACCGCACCGCCTGCCGTCTGCAGGTCTGGCCAGCAGAGGTCACTGTGCAGCCACTGTTCACAGAAAATAACGTACCGTAATGTTTTTTTTGTTTTTTTGTTTTTTTGGAGCATTTCAAACCTGTGACATTTTCAGTGGCAGTTAATAGTGAACTGAGTTTTGAATCTTCCTCTGGTGCGTTAACATGCACACCTGCTAAAGAGCATAACCACTGCTAACTGTAAAATGCCCAGCTAGCTAGAGTAGTCTGGAAGTTTACAAGGAAGAAAACCAAGAAAAACACTAAAGTTTTGCACCTGTATCATCTCAAGGAAACTGCATCAGGTCAGCTGGATGTAGTTACATGCCTAGAAGACGTTTTGTCCCTGATCCAAGTGGCTTCATCATCATATCTGGATAAGAGGCGAAACGTCTTCTAGACATAAAACGAAGTCCAGTTCACCTGATTCAGTTTCCTTGAGATGCCTCTGACCTGGACGAAGGACAACATGCACAGACATGTTTTTGCACCTGCAGGATTAAAGCAGCATTTCTGGGTGCTGCTGTCCAGAAACAGCTGACTGCAAGCATCGGTCCGTTCTTCATTTTGTCCCTTATACCCATCATGCCTTGTGTTCTGAGTTAGGGCTGGGTGATATATCGGTATCATCGCCTCATTAGACTCTTCTAGCTGTTGTATTACTTGTCTCTCCCTGCCTGGTGATCATATTCAGGAAGATATGGAGGTATTTGTCAAAGATATTGTGGTATTTGATATTTGTCCATATCGCCCAGCCCTATTTTGGACCTTAAAAGAGGAAAGGAAGAATCAAAGAAGCAGAGAAGCAGAGAAAGCAGCAAGTGTACAGGAAAGAAAAATCCAATCCAGGTTTAAGTCCATACATTTTTTTATTTGCTGATAATGTAGAAGAGCCGACACAGTGATGGTTTTATTATGGGAAACATCAGTAGAGATGCTCCTCAGCAAGCTGCTCCAGATCAGATACATTCTGGTTTTTTAAAACTCATTTTGAAAACACAAATATTCACTTTGAAGAAGTCAAACGTGATACCAGCCTCTACAAAATGACTGCCGTTAATAAAAGTAAAACTTACTTGAAGCTATTATTGAAATTCTCTCGCTCAGCATTACTACATTTTGATATTTTCTCCTCTTTAATTCATGTATTTTCTGAAATATAAAGCAGTGAACACCAGGCAACGACGTTTGTTTTTCTCTTGGAACTGACGAACAGATGTAGAGTTTTTAAAGAAAGGATTCTGTTTTTTCTCGCTTTTGTAGCCCTTGTCTTTTTTTTTTTTCCAGTGGTACTTCAGATATGTTAAAGGGTTAAAAACATTGTCGCTGCTATCAGATAAAATCCACACAACTCCAGATTCAGACTCTTATCAAGGACCAACAAATCTGCCGGATTTGATTGATTTTTGTCCAATTTCCTTTTTAGGAAAATTGTCGACACTAGATAATATTTACTCTGCAAAGAATAACAGGTCAGCTCATCCAGTCTCACTAATTCAAATCTTATTTTTCTTATAATAAAGTAAAGAGTCTGTAAGTGTGATGGGATAATCCCACTTGTTTCTGATGCTAATGAACTTGTTTCCTGAATTTTTGTCATTCCCACCGGCCTGATCTGTTTTGTTTCAGCACTGAAGTGAAACGTGGGATTATGTTGTCTAAGATTTTTGTTCTGTTGTGCCAATTGACACGGGATTAAAAAAGCACATTCATGCTCCCGAAAGGATGAACCCTGCCAACCGTGGTGACCTCATGACCTTTCCTCTGGCATCACCATCAGACAAAATGTCAACAATGCACACGAGATACCATTCATGCTCCACAGAGGAGGATTCCTCCTGATTTTTCTGCCTCACAAGCGTTGCTCTTGCGCCTCCCTCAGGCCAGACTTCTGACTTGTGTTCTCACGCCCCCCTGAGGAGGAACACTGTCAGTTTCTGTGGCGTCATCAGTTTTCCTCCAGGGCCAAAACGTCAGCTGTGATATTTGGTGAGCACTTTGACGCTCCCCAGAGGAGGAACCCTGTCCACTTCAGTGACCTCATGATCTTTCCTCTAGCATCGCAATCAAAGCAAAATGTCAGATTTGCACACAAGAAATCACTGATGCCCCTTTTCCACCAAAAAGCACCTGGTGCTGGTTCGGAGCTGGTGCTAGAGCCGGTGCTTAACTGGTTCCAACCAAGAACCGGTTTGCTGTTCCATCGGCCAACAGCCAAGCGGAGCCAAGTCAGAGCCACGTCATGACGTCAGCGTGAAACGTGATCACGTGGGAGTGGTTGTGCGAGACGCTCGCTCGGAATCACAACAAACATGGACTACCTCATCGTAGCGATGCAAATACTGTTCGTGTCTTTACAAGCCTACATTGCGATCCAGAGGCGAAAAACACAATTATCGCTGGCCAACTGTCGTATTCGTGGTCGGAACGAATGACGACTATGTTTAGCTATACGTTTATAGCGTTCACTGTTCCCGTTTGGGTCTGTAACCCCGCCCACCAATGACATGGTGGGTCGCGTCATCAGTTCTTTCTCTGGCTCCTGTTTAGCCCCTGCTCGCCATTGGTGCTTACCTGGAACCAATTTGGAACCAGTTTGGTCGGTGCTTGGGCGGTGGGAAAACAAAGAACCGGTGCTAAGTCAGGCACTGGCTCCAAACCACCCTGGAACCTCTTTGATGGAAAAGGGGCATCAGTCTGCTGAGTGTGCTGCCACAGGATTTGATGGGCACACTCCTACTCTCCACAGGAGGATCCCTCTTTGTTTCGAGGATCGCATCACCTTTCAAATTTGATATCTCAAAATCTATTGGGGAGATTGCCATGAAATTTGGTGAGCACGCTCATGACCCCCCAGCGGATGAACCCTCTTAACCTCGGTGTCACCATCAGCTTCGTTCTAGCGCCACCCTCAGGCCAAAACGCACAAACGCTTGGATCCCCCCCGACTTGCAGCAGCTCCTCGCTTTGGTCCCGTGGTTTAAGCAAAACAAGATTTTAAAGAAACTGAAGAATTAATTTGACTTGATAAACTTATGACTTGATAAAATGGAGATGTTAAATGATGCTAAAAAAAAAAACAAAAATCAAAAACACTGCCTGTGATAATGCACTTTAAACTAAAGTTTTGCACCTTGCAGGTTATATCGTCCTGCCACTGTGACACTGCTGCACTTTTCTGTACTTTTTATGAGAGATTTAGCGTATTGATGTTTTTAGCCTGTCTTAGCTGTTTTTCTTTTTTTTTTTTTTTTTTTTTTTACCTAGATTTAACTTATTTTTAATCCTGAGACCTGAGTATTGTATCTCACTCACATGTCTTGACATGATGACTAACAGATAAAGCTCCTTGATCCTTGATCCTTGATGTTTTGCAGTTTAGGTTATGAAGGTGGAGAGTAAAAACAGTGAAAGCTACAACCTTTATAGTCATTTTCTTCTTTTTTTCCTCTAACCACTGGCCTCAGCATTAACAAATGAAACGTCCAGCAGCCATTCCTCATGCTGTTGGTTTCCACCTGAAAACCCCTCAGGCTCCCGTTGGTGTCTGTGGACCCACTTTGACCTTGGAGCTCATGCAGCCCTTGAAAATCCACTTTCCAATTTCAAAACTGCCATCGTGTCTTTCTTACTTTCCTGTTATGTGTGATCTTTTGGAGCTGTGAGGCTTTTAACCGGATAGCAGCGACCAAGTCCACAATGTGCAGAGAAAGCATAGAATTTTTTTTTTCTCAAGATGCCTTGTTCTTTGTACCATGCTGTTTTTTTTTTTTGTTTTTTTTTTTCTTTCATCAAAACATCAAAAGCTGAACATCACTTTAGATCTACGCAGGCCTGAGCTGTTTGTCCTATTTTCTACAAGTCATAATGCGTCATTCTCATTTTTTGGCAATGAAATCTCACCGTAGTGCTGACGAACCAGATGCTGTTTTTTTTTTCTCATGAATGATTTTTTTTTTTTTTTTTTTCTGGGCTCGACGCTTTCCTGAGATTCAACATGGACGTTCTGCTCAGCATTTTTTTTTTTTTTTTTTTTTTGTCAATTGATTTACTCCAGAGCGGCGGCCGGGTTTTGACTGACAGCTCCGCTCAGGTTAAAGGGCATTCACCCAAAAAAAAGACACCGTCCAGTCTGCAGTTCCACCATAAACACGTCTGAATGCCCTTTTTCCTCACAGCTGAAACAGGGAAAATGGGTTGTGGAGGAGGTGTGGTGTGTGTGTGTGGTGTGTGTGTGTGTGCAGATTGAATGACCAGTGTGCATCCGACCGTGGTGAGAGGATAATGGGAAAGCAAAGAGCATCATTACCTCTCTCCATGCTGCCTTGCACCTCGCGCCTGCCCTGACTCCCGGCAAAAGGTGGACTGGAGGCTGTCAGCCAGCCGCTCTGGATCTGGACTAAATGATGAATTAAACGCCAAAAAAAAAAAAAGTCTTTAACCTCCGGCTCAGTTTCTTGGTTTTCCTGACTAAGCTCTAAGCAGCATTTTGAAGCCGGTCACTGACAGCATGCGTGGTTTTAGCCTCAGAGAATGATTGCTGACTGCTGTTTAATCTCACAACGGCAAAAAACAGCGTCTCCAGCCGCGTTTTTTCCTTTTCAGCTGAAGTTACGACGCAGAGCTGCGAGTTGACTTCTTTTTGTCGTGCTCAAACCTTTGGTACAGAAAAAGCCTTGGTGGCAGTTTATAAAGGATTTTCAGCGATTCATGCTCAGTCTTTGCGGTTTTGCACATTTCCTGCTTATCTCTTCCCCCCCCTCGGCGGCTCGGCTGTAAAAGTGTGAATCCGCGAACCGCATTTTCCAACACTTGGTAATTACCTTCCCTGCCTGTTCGTGCTGTGGAGAGGGGACTGATGGGAGACGGTGATAAGCTTGTCAAAGTCATTACCCTCCTCCTCCTCCTCCTGTCCCTGCCCCCAACCCTCCGCTCCCCACAAAAGGCAGAAAGGCAGAAAGCCTGGGCTGAAGCCTCCCGTGTGGAGCGGGTCGGGCCGCTAGACGTAGTCCTGCAGGCTGTAGCCGGCCTTGATGTCTTTGGGAGGGAGTTTGGAGGGAGAGTAGTACTTCTGCTGCTCGTGCTGAGGTTTGTCCTGCGGAGCTTCCTCCGGCTCCACGTCGTCCGTCTGCAGCTGCACCGTTTTGTTCTGGCTGCTTTTGGGCGGCTCGCGGTTCGCCGCCGCCGCCGCCGCCGCCTCCTGCTGCCGCTGCTGCTCCTCGCGCCGCCGCTGCTCTCGCTCCAGCTGCTGGCGCTGCAGCTGATCCCGGTACAGCTTCTCCTGACGCAGCTGCTGCTGCACCAGTTTGTCGGGGTCGGTGGAGGAAGAGAAGTCCGGCTGCCCCGATCTCTTCCCGGGACACGACAGACAGAAGATGAAGCCCCCGGCCAGGAGGAAGCCGGCGGAGATGAAGGTGACGTACACGGCTCCTCCGGGCTCGAACTTGCTGCTCTCCGGCACGTTGGCGTCCAGGAAGCTGGTGATGACTTCGTTGGTGAACCAGGACGCGGGGACGAGGCAGAGGACGCTGGCCAGGATGAAGCAGCCTCCGGCGGCGATGGCCGTGTGACCTTTGGCCCGGTGGCTGCCCCCCCAGCGGGTGCACTTGAGCCCCAGCGAGGCGAGGCAGAGCCCCAGCGACGCCGTCATGCAGGACAGCACCATGGTGGTGCGCGCCGTCTGCAGGTAGGCGGGCAGCGACAGCACCGAGTACTTCAGCGTGCAGCTGAAGACGCCGGTGCTGTACCAGGTGCAGTCCATCCACAGCCCCTGCATCTGCGACATGGCCGTCATGATGTTGGTGCCCACGTCGGCGCTCACCTTCCAGTTGGGCAGCAGCGTGGCCACCGTGGCGCCGAGGACGCCCAGCAGCGCCAGGGCGAACGCCAGGATCTGCACGGCGGAGGACAGCATGGTCCGGTAACCCCGTTCTCCCTCGGTGCCGCGGTTCCCTCGGCTCGCCGTGGCCCCCGGATGGCTGCCGGCTCTCGTCCCAGCAGTGGCGGTGGCGGCGGCGGCGGCGGCACCTATCTGGCCGGCGCAGGTCCTGACAGCAGATAATTCCTCAGTGCAGGCTCCAGTGGGCTGCAATAAAAAGCGAAATGGGAATTGAAGTGAGTGAGCGAGCGTGACGAACACACAGCTGAGGCGCGGGGACGGGGACCTGAGAGGGAATGCGCTTTTCTCTCTCTCTCTTTTTTTTTTTAATCTTTTTTTTTTTTTTTTTTTTTTGAAGGCGAGTGTGTGTGAGCGCTCGCTCGCTGATTGCCCGCATTAGTTACTCTGCATTCCAGCTGATGTGCTGATCACTGACACTCAATTATGTCCCTTTAAAGCTGCAGCGCCGCCCGGCTCAGCCTCAGAGGCTTTTCCACTTCAGCCGGCGACAGACAAAACGTTTCTCCAGGGAAAAAACTGGGAAAGAGTTCTGAGGCGTCTCAGTGGATTTGGTGAATCTCCTGCTAGTTAAACCGTGTTTAATGTGACGCACATCAAAAGCACATTTGGAGTAAATTGTGTGTTGGAAGTGGCTCTCACCTGGGTGGTGTGCCGGAGCGTCGGAGCGTCAGCCTGCTGAAGTGATTCCTGAGGACAGAGGAGCAGCAGAGTGAACCAAAACACAGGGCGCGGGGGTTAACAGCTCCAACTGCGCCTCTTCCCACCGTCTCCTTGGCAACTGTACATACAATTTCATCCCTTTCAGCGTCCTGGAGGAGATGCACCAGGCGAGCTGCCTCTGAGCTGCCCGGTGCCGTTTGGTGAACCAACCGGTTCCTTTCTAACCTGAAGGTCATCGGCAAAAGAGCCGCAGAGCGCCGTTCCTCTCAAACGGCGAGGAACGCTGTGGCCGACGCCGCGCCACGGAAACGACACCCTTCACCGCCTTTAACTGCGGGGAAGCAGCTGTTTACCTGGAAACATGTTTTGTAATTGATTTTTTTTTTTGATGACAAACCATTTAAGTGTTTGGCTTCGGTGGTCGGCTCTGAGTTACACAGCAAATAAACGATAAAGACGAAGCGAAGGGCTTCGCTTTGAAAAATGAGATAAATACCATTTGAAAATGTGACGTCTGCGCTTAAAAATGATGTGGATATGAAAATAAAGCTCGCCTGTGAATATCGTCGATCCTATCTGTTTGGCGCCCGTCACTTAGAAAACAGCCGCGTTTTCGACGCCTGATGGAATCACAGTGAATGTCAGGTGTTCATTTGTTCCTGGAAATGTGTAAATAGTGTTTATTGTGCTGAAGCCCTTCAGTGGCTCTTTGTTGGGCTGCAGGCTGACAGGAGTCGTCCTTCATGTGAAGTGCCGCTCGCTGCAACGCGCTGATAAGCGTCCGAACACGCCCCCCCCGGCCCCCCCGCCCCCCCGGCCCAGGCTGAGCCCAGCAGCCCGTCATTACCGTAATCCTCTGTCTATATAACCTGAGAGGAAGAGCGGCTTATCTTCCTCAGACCTGCACACACACACACACACACACACACACACACACGAGCAATTACCCCCCGACCGCAAAACACAAAACAGCCATTTTCTGCCTTCCTTTTCCTTCCCAGGCGTTCCTCAGCCTCGCCCTGCGCCTCCCGCTGGGAACACAGACGGGACGGATCGTTTCAAACGTCGACGTGTCGGCCGCAAATTAACGCCGCCCCCTCGCCGTAATTACCCCGACGACGAAAGACCCTAAACGTGTGAAATGTGTTGCCGTCGGAAAGCGTCTCTTTGGCGTCGGAGAGCGAGGCCTTCTGAGCCGAACCCCCTCAGTCTCAGGGGGTTTGATTTTTCTGCGTCAGGCTTGGATTGTTGTGCCTTTTTATTTTATTATTATTTTGCATTGATAAAAAAAAGTCATCAGCATGAAGTGGAAGTGATTTTTAATCTTATTTAGAGAAACATCAGGTTAGACAGTTGGTACCCAGTCATTTTGTCAGCGACATCTTTAACCCAAACTGACCTCTGGTGTGTGTGTGTGTGTGTGTGTGTTGTCCAGTGTTGTGATTTCTTAAAAATGTACAGACTGATTTGAATAAAAGTTTGGGAACACATCAGACTTGATCAGATATTTTTGCCAGTATTATTATTATTATTATTATTTTAGCCATAAGTGCTAAAGCTAAACTGACCTCTAGTGTAGTGTGTGTGTGTGTGTGTGTGTGTGTGTGTGTGTGTGTGTGTGTGTGTGTGTGTCACTTCCACAGTAAAACACAAAGCAGCAGCAGCAAACAGGACGATGTCGATACGAAATTCAACGAGTCCCGGCTTTTCTTCTAACTCTGATTATGTGTAAAAAAAAAAAAAAAAAAAAAAAAAAAACGGCGCAAAGAAGTTACGATGTGCAAGATCCCTGCACACACGACCTGCCGGATCTACTTTCCAATTCAAATAATAATAATAATAATAATAAAAAGAGACGTTTAATTTCCTCAAAAAATGGGAACCGGGTCTTGTTGCTGTCTGCGTGGTCTGAACGCTGTGATCCCAGAATGCAATGCAGCAGCAGGAAAACACAACTCACATGTTTTCTCCTGCTAACTCTGAGACAAGAGGCATTCTGGGAAATGTAGGAAACCCCCTGACTGAAGCAGAGGAAGACGAGGGGAAATAGAACAAAACACTTTATCACAGAGAAGTGTGTGTGTGTGTTAAACATGGTGAACATCTCTGACAGAGGTGTGTCAGGTGTGTGTGTGTGCGTGTGTGTGTGTGTGTGTGTGTATGTGTGTGTGTGTGTGTGTGAGCCTCGTGCACAGCAGCAGTCCTGCAGCTAAAGGCCACGGCAGCGCTCTGACTGCGTGATGAATTATGAATTCAGCCGCTCGCTCTCTCTCTCTCTGTGTGTGTGTGTGTGTGTGTGTGTGTGTGTGTGTGTTATCTGCCTCGGAAATATTTTATTCTCCTTGAAGGTTTCCCAGCTCGGCCCGAAACACAGAATCAGCTTTAAAAACCGTCACGTTGACGCTTTAGCTCCGTGGGAAGACAGCGCCTCAAAACTTTACAACAACAACAACAATTATAATTATAATTCTAATCTTTATTTCTATAGCAGCTTTTAACGCAAAGCAGAATAATCAGAGAGCAAACCAACATGAAGGTAGAAACAGAGCTAATACACACACACACACACACACACACACACACACACACACACACACTCAGCTCCAGCTGTGTATTCCTGAGGTTGTAGTTTGCAGAGGTCTGCTGCTGGACTGCATTAAACTGAGAGGGGTTTCTAGTTTTTTGTCCTCCCTATTTATACACAATGAGGAGGGACAGAATAGTGGAAACAGCTGTCAGTAAAGTGCAGTCCAGTCCAGCAGCAGCACTGTGCAGGTGGACCTGAGTGTGTGTGTGTGTGTGTGTGTGTGTGTGTGTGTGTTGTCTCTTTTACCGCCTGTATCTTTGAACACGCTTCTGTTTCTCTTGTTGTTTTGTTTTCTAGCTAAAGTCTGTTCTTAAAGCTGCTATACAAATAAAGATCATTGTTATAAATTTTATTATTATTATTATTATTATTATTATTACTGTTGACTATTCTAGTTTTGTATTTTCCATTAGTTTTTATTTTTGATTTTAGTCTCCAGAGTGGGTTTGCTGCTCTCTGTGGGGTTTTCTTGTTGGAAAATGTTTGATTTGTTTTTTTTTTTTAATTACTGTTATTATGCTAATCTGTCAGCTGTTTTCAGGGCTTACAGGATTTACAGAGGTTCAGTTCAGTTCAACTCAAATGTTTCCTCCACGTCTACTTTTAGGTTTTACTTTAGTTTCAGTTCAGTATGATTTTACTGTACTTTTTGTTTTTTATTTCAGCTAAACTGATTTTTTTTTTTTTTTTTATAATAAGCTCAGGCCTCACGCTCACTGTGGTTATGTTTGTTAGTGTTTTCATCATTTGTGACACACGACGCTGTAATAAACAATAAAGATGACTCAAACTTTTCTGTAATAATATTTTCTATAAGTGAAGATTTTTTTTTCATACATTTGTTTTTAAATAAGTGTTTTTATTGTTTTTATTGGTTTTTTTATTCTCATGATCAGTGTTCCTGTTGTTGCAGCAAAGTGACCGTCATCATTAATCCGACACAGATTAAACGTCACGTGAAGCCCCAGCTGAGCGTCAGCTGTGTCCGCAGGCTGCCGGCGCTCTGCTTTCCCACGGCGCCTGAACTGCACATTAAACAGCCAATCATTGAGGCTAATTGATTTCATCAGGATGGGAGAGGAGCGGCAAATTAAATGGCTTGATTACAGAGAACAAAGACCAGTGTGTGTGTGTGTGTGTGTGTGCACGTTTTCGTGGTACATTTACTGCTTTGGTTTTAATTTGAATTTCTGAAAATAACCAGTTTTAGTTTAGTTTAAATTTTGATTTTTTTTTTTTTTTTTTTTTAGTGTTTATTAACATCATATCTCAGGTATATCTATCAATACACTCCTGATCAAAATCTTAAGACCAGCTGAGAAATTGCAAGAATTTACATTTTGCACTGTTGGATCTTAAGAAGGTTCTAAGTAGAGCTTCAAAATGCAAAAAGAAGAAACGGGAGTGAGACAAAAAAAAAAATGTGAGTAAGCAATTTATTTCAAACAAGCATTAAACTGAAATAGGCTGTTCATCAGCTGATCAAAAGTCCCTTGTCTTGTCACATCTTGACTATTGCCCTGTAATCTGGTCAAATGCATCTAAACAAGAACTAAATAAAATTCAGTTTACCCAAAATAGAGCTGCGAGATTAGCTCTGCATTGCTCTTTTAGGAACAGCGTTGAAAAAATGCACAATCAATTGTCATGGATGAGAGTCGGTGAGAGACTGGCTTGTAGCATTATTATATTTTTGAGAAACATCTATATCTCACGTAAACCTACTAGTTTATATTCTCAGCTGTTGCTTGCTAGTGATAGTCACAACTACAGCACTAGACAAGCCGTGAGAGGCAATTTCACCTTGCCTAAACCCAAAACTGATGCCTTCAAGAAAACAGTGATGTACAGGGCAATCACATACTGGAACAGACTTCCACAATATTTAATTTTAATGTCTAACAGATTTAGTTTCAAGAAAATACTTAAAAGAGCTATAATACAGAAAGAAGTTGTTCTAGATTGACACCATTTGTGAGTAATGGATGTTTATTGTATTATGCTCATTTGATTTCAATTTAGTGTACTAAGTAAAATTATCTTTACTATATGGACATATGTTCTATTTTTGTTTACTTCTGTAGGTATTTTATGTCTGTTATATTTTGTTTATCATTCTTTGTTATTTAGGATGATAGTTGTTGTTTTCATTTCCTTTGATATATGTGTGACTGTATGTTTTTTTTATTAGGTTTTGCTTGTAAATCTTTTGATTGTATTGTATTTTTTATTTGACCCCAGGAAGAATAGTCACTACTGAGGCAGTGACTAATGGGGATCAACAATAAACAATAAACAATAAACAATAAGACCACAGCCTTTAAAAGCCCAAATCTTGGCAAAAATGTGGATTCAGTGTCATTTTCTGTCAGGTATCCACACTGTCATGACCTCCTGATGGCAAAGGCTAAAAAGCTTTCTGTCTTTTCTATCTAAATCTAAATCTATATCTATATATCTACGCTCGCTCCTGCTCTGTCGCTCGTTCAGCTCACAGTTTTGGTCTTTAGCTGTAAAAATCAGAAGGTGCACGTAAAAAATGATCAGGCTGCCCGTTTCAGATCGGTGAGATTCCTCCATCCTCCATGCTGACGGCAGGCGACACCCAAACAGCTGCTCCTCATAAAAACCTCCAGAAGGTTTCCTGAGTTTGTCTCTGGGTCCTGATGTGGGACTTTTAGGATTTTTATTATTTTTATTAATTCTCCACCGATCTAAAACAGTTTGGCTTCATACACGCCCATCATCATGTTCACATCCTCATGCACAGAAATCAAAAATCAACACATTTATTGCAGATTTCTGAGCAGAGGACGTCGTCATGCCAGAACACAGAGCCACGAAACGTCATTCAGTCCCACAATGCACTTTGAGCATATATATACATTTATATGTGTGTGTGTGTGTGTGTTTGTGTGTGTGTGTGTGTGTGTGTGTGTCTTAAAGCTCTCTGTGTCTCATCTGATGCTACAAAATGTGTCTGACATTCATTCAACATTCATTTATATAAACACATTTTTTTTCTGTGTGTGTGTGTGTGTGTGTGTGTGTGTGTGTGTGTCCACATGCTGTGCCAGTTCAGCAGGTGTATAAATATCACCGCTCTGTGTGTGTGTGTGTGTGTGTGTGTGTGTGTGTGTCGGGGGATTTGCGTGGACTCGGTGTGTGGTGTCGACGAGCTGGCAGGCTATTAGAAGCAGACTCTGGAGATTTGAGCCGCACGGCCTGAGGGCTGCAGCGGCCCACACACACACACACACACACACACACACACACACACACAGAGGACAAAGACAAGGAGCTGAGGGTGAAAAATGTGTGTTTTACGTCTGTGTGAGAGTTTGTCCTGTAAGTGTCTCTGTGTGGGTTTGCTGGAGGGGTTGGGGGCAGGGGGAGTGTGTGTGTGTGTGTGTGTGTGTGTGTGTGTGTGTGTGTGTGTGTGTGTGTGTGTGTGTGTGTGTGTGTGTGTGTGTGTGTGTGTGCTCTGCGTCAGTGACGGGCTTCGTTTGGGTTTCTAACAATAAACCTCTGGAGCGGCTCAGAGCTAAAAGCTGCTCTCAGGTTTTTTCCTGTGGAAACTTTCTGCTGGTCCAGTTTACTGACTCAAACCCAAAACCTAACCCTGACCCTGACCCTGACCCTGTAACATTTAGAGTTGACTTTAAGGTTCTCCTACTTGTATACAAACACTGCAAAAACGCAAAATCTTACCAAGATTATTTGTCTTATTTCAAGTAAAAATGTCTTATTTCTAGTCAAAATATCTCATTACACTTAAAATAAGACATGATCACCTCAGAAATGACTTGTCTTTAGACAATTTTAACTTGTTTCAACTTGTTTCAAGTGATATTTTACTTGAAACAAGTTAAAATTAGCTTGAAACAAGAAACAAATGTTGCCAATGGAACAAGCAAATTTTCACTTGTTCACTTGTGTCAGTAAAAATTTGCTTGTTCCATTGCCAACATTTGATTCTGAGGCTCAGGTGGGAGCGACCTGCTGTTGTCGCTTTATGGCCCAAAAAAAAAAAAAGAAAAAGAAAAAGGTCCAACATGGCCGACGACAGTCTGCAGTTTCCTCCCGTCGCCTGAAACGCACGGCGGCGTTCAGACTGAGCCATCAATCATCAGACTGACAGGAATACAAATGACCTGTTTTACCTCCTGCAGCGTGTGCGCACACACACACACACACACACACACACACACACACACACACACTTCAGAGTTAAATGTGTCGGCTCGGCATGTGTTTATAGTGTCAGTTTGAGTTTTTTGCCCGGTGTCGTCTGACTCTCACTCCGGCGCCGGCGGCTGAACGACGCACAGGACATCACTTTGTAGAAAAACAAAAACAACAACAACAAAAACCCTGCTGCATTGTGGGATTGCGCCGTCATCATTAGAGGGCAACGTTTTTCCTCCGTCAGGAATCATGAAAACACTCGACCTGACCTGAGCCGCTCACAGAACCCAAACACACCTTTAAGGATTTTTTTTTTTTTTTTTTTAACCCTCCTTATGTTCAACATCTTTTATGTTTGGGCTCAGTTTGACCTCTGCAGTTTAAACCTCCACAAAATTATTATAATTAAAATAGTTACCAAAGTTTATGTGTCAGGTACTTTATGTTTCTTTGTTGACGACCTAAATAGCCCTTTAAATAAAACATAACCCCCCACCACCCCCACCCCACTTATACATCAGTATTCCTGTTACACGACTATGGAAAAATATGCAAATCACCATAACATCTCACTGACTGACCTAAAATTGGAAAGAAATATAAATTTTTGATGTTTTAATGGCTTTATATTATTTCTAAGTACAGATTTTTGTTATTTATAACCGATGCGTTACAAAGTGTGTCCAGGACATTGAAAACATATCATCATGTGAAGTTCATGTTTACCCGGTAGAACCCATTACATTAGGAACACTCATTAAATATGAAGCAAAAAAATAAATGATGTTAATAATTTATTTAGAGATGTTAAACATTGAATGAGGTCAAACTGACTCAAAACATAATAGGAGGGTTAAATTTTCCAGAATAATGAAAATAAAAAAAATATTAATAATATAATAATAATATTATTATTAATAATAATAATAACAGCATAAGCTCTATATTTTCATCAAGACAGGAATAAAGACTCACCACCAATCAGAGAGCAGCTCACTGTTCATCCAACTGCAGCTCACACAGGAATGTTTCTACTGACACACACACACACACACACACACACACACACACAGAGCTGTCAAACGGTGTCATACACACCTTTGTGTTGAGTGTGTGTGTGTGTGTGTGTGTGTGTGTGTGTGTGTGTGTGTGTGTTGGGTTCAGTCCAGCGCAGCACATTCCTGCAGCTCCACACCGTCAGCGCCTTGCGGCTCCGACCAATCACACGCAGCGAAAACAGAAAACACGCCGGCCGGCGCTCGGCAGCTGCAGCCTCACGGCAGCTCTCTGCAGCCGGATTGAAATCACTCAGATTACAGATTACAGCCTCACTGTTTCCACGGAGACGGAATAAACTGATCTGAAGCTTTTAATCTGAATGAAACATTTTAATGGCTCCGCCTGCTGGGAGGAGCCTAATCTGCTGGAAATATCAATGTCATTTAAATATAATCCAGATTAAGTCATGTTGGCCAGCGGTGGCGCCCCCTTCAGGTCGTCCATCAGACTGTAAAACTGAACGTTTGGGCTTTTATTCTTGTTCGTTCGTCTTTTCTAACAAGTCGTCTGAACGCCTCGCCGAGCCGCTCGATAATCTGTTCAGATTTAATCTCTACAACAGAAAAGTTATCAGCCTCAGGCCGGTTGTGTTTCGGTGTCGCCGTGTTTCTGTCCCCCTGGAAACTCGTCCCGTCAGCTGATGTTCCCCAAACAAACAGAGCAGAGAGAGCAGATTTAATCCAGTCAGACAGAAACCAGCAGATTAACAGTTTCCATGGAGATTAGGAGTTGATATTCTCCTGTTGAACAGATTATCTGAGGTTTCGCAGCCCTGGGTGATCGTTCCCTCTGATCGGGCCGGTCTCCTCTGACTGAGGCGGTCACATGACGTGTTTTTATTCGGATTATTAGAAACACAGCAGGTGAGTTGGATGGAAACAATTTAAAAAAAAAAAAATCTCCAAATATCACAAAAACAGTTTTTCCGTGTGGGGGAGGTGGAAAAGTTGGTGTGTTGATAAAAGCAAAATGTGAATTAGTTGCCATGGAAACAGGCTTAGCCCATAACCGGTGACGCTCATGAGGAAACATGGCGCCACCTGCTGCTCACTGGATGGAAACGCACAGAAACTCACTTTTTGTTTTGCCGATTTTCTGAACATTCGCTTAAAATGTGCGAGAAATTTGGACGGAAGCCGGACGAGTGATGTGAGGAACCACCCGGCGTTCTCCCAGGAACCTCCAGTCATTTAATCTGTTAATCTGTTAATCTGTTAATCTGTTAAAGTCGATGCGTTGATGGAAAACGACATTAACTTTCTGTTTTCCTGCTTTTTCTGCTCCTGAACATGTCAAAGCTTCTGGATGGAAACACAGCGAGTGTGTGTGTGTGTGTGTGTGTGTGTGTGTGTCTCCTCCCACATGTTACTGTGGGGATGGATGTGCTGATGTTCTGCTGGTGTGTGTGTGTGTGTGTGTGTTCAAGTGAAGGATTTGTGTGTCGTGTGTGATCTCAGCCAGTGTGTTTTCCTCTGTGAGTCTGTCGTGTGTGTGTGTGTGTGTGTGTGTGTATAGTGTGCATGTTATGTATAATGTGCGTGGGTGGGTGCATTGTTTGAAGTGTGTGTGTGTGTGTGTGTGTAGGCTTTCTTCATGCTCCTTCATACAGGAGTTACTGTGGCAACGGGAACTGAAATGACTCACCATCACACACACTCCTCTCTCTCTCTCTCTGTGTGTGTGTGTGTGTGTGTGTCTCAGTGTCTCTCTTCATTTCTTTCCTTTTTCTCCTTTTTTCTTTCATTTGATCCCTTTGTTCCCCCCTTCCCTCCTTCTCTCTTTCCTTCCCTCCTTTTTTCTTTCCTTCCCTCCTCCTTTCTTTCCTTCCCTCCTTCTTTCTTTCCTTCCCTCCTCTCCTCCCTCCTCTCCTCCCTGCTGAATGAAGGTCAGTAAAGTAAAGAGTCCTTCTCCTCGGCTCTTCAACTGAAATAAAAACAAATAAAAATAAAAACGAGTCTTTTCAAATAAACGATAACGAAGTGTTGCCGTTCATCTCAAAAATCCTGGAGAAAGTTGTTTATGCACAACTAAAATCTTTCCTGGACATAAACAATATCATGGAGATTTTCCAGTCGGGTTTTAAAACTCTGCATAGTACGGAGTCAGCTCTGTTAAAAGTCTTTAATGACATCTACATGGCGAATGATTCTGGCAACTACGTTATTCTTGTCTTGCTTGATTTAACTGCTGCTTTTGATACTGTGGACCACAATATTTTGGTAACTCGGTTAAAGCACCTAGTGGGCATTGGTGGTAGTGCACTCGACTGGTTTAGGTCCTATTTAACAGGCAGAACTATGACTGTGGGCCTTGGTCACGCCGAATCCTCCTCCGCTTCCCTTTTATACGGGGTGCCACAGGGTTCAATCTTAGGGCCCCTGCTTTTCTCCCTGTACTTGCTTCCCCTGGGTTCCATCCTTAGAAAACATGTTGTCTCTTTCCACTGTTATGCTGACGACAGTCAGATATATGTCCCCCTGAAGAAAAGAGATTCCTTTTCAATTAAACCGCTTCTGTCATGCCTGGATGACGTCAAAGCTTGGATGGCCCTAAACTTTTTAAACTTTAATGAAAAGAAAACGGAAGTGATGGTATTTGCCCCCAGCAGCTCCTGTGAACCCCCCCCTATTGATCTGGGTCCTTTGTCAATTTATGCAAAGCCAACAGTTTCTAATTTGGGTTTTAAGATGGACAGTGATTTTAAATTGGATCGCCAAATTAGCTCGGTCGTAAAGTCAAGTTTTTTTCACCTCAGGCAGCTTGCAAAGGTGAAGCCCTTTCTTGCACACCAGCACTTTGAAACTGTAATCCATGCCTTTATCACGTCTCGGCTGGATTACTGTAATGCACTTTATTTTGCAGTCAGTCAGTCCTCCCTGTCACGCCTCCAGTTAGTCCAGAACGCTGCTGCTCGTCTGTTAACTGGAGCACGAAAGAGGGAGCACATAACGCCCATTCTGGCCTCCCTCCACTGGCTCCCTGTGCACTTTAGGGTTCATTTTAAGATTCTTTTATTTGTTTTTAAATCTTTAAATGGCCTCGCCCCGCCCTACCTCTCTGCTTTACTCAAAGCTTATGCTCCTGCCCGGTGCCTCAGGTCAACTGACCAGCTGCTCCTGGAGGTACCGAGGTCAAAGCGAATGCTCAGAGGGGATCGAGCTTTTTCTGTTGCTGCCCCCAAACTCTGGAATGACTTACCTGTGCACATCAGACAAGCCTCTTCACTGTCCATTTTTAAAACCAGTCTTAAAACCCATTTTTACTCATTGGCTTTTAACCCAGCATGAGACGTCACTCTGTTTTATTTGTTTTATTTGTTCTATTGTTTATATTCCTTTTTACTGTTTTATTACTTTTACTGTTTTGTGGTTTTATGATCATTTATGCACATTGATTTTAAATTCCAGCATCAGACCTGGCTCCGTTTTAATTTGTTTTAATTTGTTTTAATTTGTTTGATTGTTTTTATTCTCTCTATTGTTTTATTGCTCTATTTCAATTTGTTTGATTGTTTTTATTCTTTGTACTTTTCTTTGTTTTGCTGTTTTATTTTTCATTTTTGTACAGCACTTTGTTTCAGCTGTGGTTGTTCTTAAAGTGCTATATAAATAAAGCTGAGTTGAGTTGAGTTGAGTTGAAACTGTGTTGAGAGTTTAAAATAAACTAAAATCCTGCAGAATGTGCCTTTAGTTTGCATCTTTGTCATTTCATTTCATGCGTCTCATATTTTGGATGGATATGAAATGTGTTTTCCAATTTTTGAGCTGTGACAGTTTCCCGCAGAATTTTCCAGAAATAATAATGATAAAAAAAAAAAATAATAAACAAACCCATAGACTCATATCCAGGCTGAAACTGAAAACAAAAAGTCAAAACAACATAAAAATAAAAACGAATGAAAAATACTAAAAAAACTAGAACCTTGTTTCTGCAGGAGGCCACATGTTCAACTTTTTAATTATCTAAATATGTATATCCATCTTATAATAATTTTTTTTTTTAATTAATTTCTCATTTTCATTCATATTTAGAGGCACAGACAAGGAATTTGCACAATCTTTTTTTTTTTTTTTTTAATTAAATATGACACTATTTATTGAACTTGCACAGTATCAAGTCATTCAAAAGATACGTTGGAAAATAAATTACCAATTAATGACAAATACTTTAACAGTCATATTCTCAAAGAAAATACATTTTTAAGAAAAAAAAAAAAAACATCTCATGAAGAGAATAAAGAGCCTCTGCTGTCCGTCTGCATCTCAAAACACAAAAATATAAATAAAACTGGAGAAAATACAAAGTTTGATCTGATCAAGCAGTTCCAGAAATCTACAAAAAAAATAAAAAAACAAAAAACAAACAAACAAAAAAAAACTGCTTTTGTCAAAAAATAAAACAACAACACAGAGACTGAGAGTGAAAAACTGTACAGGGAGGAATATTTACAACGCAAAATAAAAACAACATCAGAATGAAAGCCGACATTCGTCCATAAGAGACTGAAGCAGGAGTGACGTCTCCCATTGCACATGAATGGGAGCTGTGTCTGAAAAAAAAAAAAAAAGTAGAAAAATCACATTCCTGTTTGTTTCATCTGGGAAACATTTTTTTTTACGTTGCAGCTGCGAAATCTGACCAAAGAAGCCGAAGTTCAGGAGCTGGATGAGGTTTGAGGAAAACATCTGGAGACGTCTGGTGTTTTTCTCTGAAGAATTCAAAGTTCATGTGATCGTGAACGAACGAGGGATTTTTCCTGAACACGTTAAACAACAGGGTCTCGCTCAGACTGCAGGCAAATCACATCTCTCTCTCAAATCAGACACTCTGAAATGCGATCTGAGCGTCCGGAGCTGAGAAACATCTGGAGTCGCATGTCAAACCTCCTCCAGATGTGGTTTGGATCTGATTTGCAAAAATGACGCTCCATGTGGTGTTTTGCAGTGTGAACGAGGCCTCGGAGGTGAAAGCGGAGCGCGGTGGAGACTCTGCAGGTTTTGGCGCCGCGGCGTGGCGGTGCGTCCGTCCGTCCTCCAGATGTTGGTTCTACAGCGTCGGTATGGCGGCCTTCTGGATCCCCAGCACCGCGTCGTAGAAACAGTCTTCGTTTACGGCCGACGCCATGCTCTGCACGCTGAAGTCTCTCTCCAGGAGGCTGCTGAGGTCCAGAGCGTTCGCCTCCTCCGGCGTTCCTCCTGCGGGGGCTCCGTACGGACCGCCGCTCCTCCTCTGGCCCGGCGGGGGCCACCCGTTCATCGCCTGCTCGTCAGGCCGCGATGCCGCCGCCGCCGCCGCCTCCTCGGCAAAGTTCAGCCTCTGCAGCTGGGCCTCCAGGTCGCTGGTCAGGGAGCAGAGCCTCGCCCTCTTTCCCAGGGCGTCGGCCTCCAGGCCGGGCAGCACGGCGGCGGGGGCGTCGCCGGGCGGCGGCGGCTCGCAGAACGTTTCGGCAGCGAGGACGCCGCCGGGCGTGCCGCTCTCCTCCGGCTGATGGTGAGCCGTCCTCTGGGCGTCAGAGCGCCGCTGCTGCTGCCTCCTCCTCCAGGACCCCGCCCCCCTCTCGGCGGCGGAGGGCTTGCTCCTCCTCAGGGAGCCGGCGGAGCTTCGTTCTGCCGGGACGGCCCGTCTGGATCCGTCCCTGAGGAGGGAGCGCAGGGCGCGCACCACGCTGGCCTTCGTCTCCAAACCGCTGCAACAAAACAGAAATGCATCCATTTTTAAATTACGGTGAATAATTCTTTTTTTGTTGTTGTTGTTTGTTGTTTTTATTTTGTTGTTTTTTATTTTATTTGAGAAAAAGAAAATCAACACAAACAATACATATCAAAAATAAAAATACAAAAAACAAGACAAACTTCAGTGTGTCCAGACTCTTCATGGAGAAATTAAACTTAAATTTAAACTTAAATTTAAATCAACACAAACATTTAGGAGAGTCCGAGTCAAACTGCTGATCTGTAAGTTTCTGTGAAATATTTCCAGAAGTGAATCAGTCAAATTCATAGAGACATAAATTATGTAACTGCCTGTTTTAAATCTAATCTTTACCCAACTGTCCATCTGATCTTATGATAAATACATGAAAATGGAAAAATGAACAGATAAAATGAAAGATGAGGCACACAGGTCTGATGTTCAGCTCTGTGATTATTCATTTAGGAGCTTTTTTCTTTTATGTTATTTGTCTTTTTTTATAATAAAAGAGAAACAAGCAGGTTCAGGACTTTATGAATGCACTGAATGAAAGGAGTGTGTGTGTGTGTGTGTGTGTGTGTGTGTGTGTGTGTGTGTGTGTATGTGTGTGTGTGTGTGTGAATGAGTCACCTGCTGCACAGCTGAAACACTGTCTCCGGTCGTCCCTCCACCTCCGACCTGGTGTGAACCAGCTCCCACACACACGGGTTCTCTGTCCCTGCCAGGACACACACACACACACACACACACACACACACACACACACACACACACACACACACATCGTCAACCAAACCAGCAAGCCCACCAGACACTCAGTCCAAAGCTGCAGCACAGCGCCCCCTGCTGGAAAAATGTCCCCTCAGCACCGGCTTGCTTTAAATTTATTTCCTGGGCTTTTGCTGCAGAAGTGACCCCTGAACACAGGGATTATAATCCAGATGATAAATTAAATAACGATGATATAACAACCTAATGATGATCTAAACGCAGCGTGAAAGGCACATGAACAGAAAACAGAAAAATAGAAAAAAAAGCAGAGATGTGTGTGTTTTCTGATCTTCACTGACCTGTGATGTTGGCCGGTCGCACCTGGACAGCCGACACTGGGATTAACCAGCGGAACCTGAAGGGGTCCAGGTCGCCTGACCGGGAGCTGGTCTGCAGCACAGAGACACAAAACAACAACAACAAACATCTGAATACAATTTTATTTTTTTAAAATTAAGCTCTACATGTGGCATGTTGTGGTCCTCTAAATAATAATAATAATAATAATAATACAGTGATAATGATATAAAGGCAATATTTCTGATTTGGTTTCATTTACCAATAGAAGTGAAATCAGCCCCGAGTGTGAATGTTTTTAAATCCAGACTAAAAACATTTCTCCTCTCATGCTTATGGCTGAGCTCTTTCAGAGATTTTTAGTTTAATTAGTTTAATTTGTTATCATTTTAAAGCAGTTCATTATTATTTTTTTTTGCTCCTATTTTATGCTCCATTTTAGTCTAGTTATTTTCTTTCTTTCTGCCTTTCTATTTCTCTGCACTTTTGTAATCTATTTATTAACTATAATGATTTTCTGCAATTGTTTTTTTTTTATTATTATTATATGGATTTTCTTATTTCTTCTAAATGTTTGTTTCTTTTCAATTGTTTGTTGTCACTTTTCTTGTTTTTATGTAAAGCACATTGAGCTGCTCCGTGTATGAAATGTGCTCTAGACATAAAATAAAATAGAAATAAAATAGAAAAATCTAAAAAAAAATAGCTTTAATCTCTGATCTTCCCTTCAGTTTCCACGTTGGAGCAGACGGGCTCCTAAACTCTGCAATAATCCGCCTCCAGCTGATGGAGGAATATCTGGGAGGGAAGATGCTTGTTGCTGCGGTGGCTTCCTGTTACATCACACCTGAGTCAAACACCTGAAGTCAGTGATGAACAGGTGTGTGTGTGCTCAGTGCTTCTGTGTCATCCCTGTGTAGGTACAGCGACTCAGCAGATTTGCAGAGGGGGTTTTGCGGACTCACCATCCTCTTCTTGAGCTTGCTGCTCTCTCTGTACAGCAGGATGACGGCTCGCCTGAACACTGAGGACACACAGCAGCATCACGTTCTTATAAAGGCGCACAAATAAAACACAGAGAGATAACACACAGCGTCTGTAACGGATGTCAAAATGGAAATATTGATGGAAATATGGCCGTTCACCCACCGAACAGCGTGAGCTCCGGCTCCCTCCGCAGGCGTCCCAGGCAGGGCAACGGGTTCAGCCAAACCACAGAGGAGTGGACCAGGAACTCCCCCATGGAGATCTCCGTCACCTGAGAGGGGGGAGGGAGGGAGTTTATTTTTCTCCTCTGTCCTACAGCATCATCACTATCATCATCATCATTGTCATTTGTAAATGACCTTTAACATGGCCCAGCATCTCCCTACAATTGAAGAGTTCATTTGCACAAACAGATAAAAACCATTCTTAAAATGAATACACCTTTTTCACTGATACTGCTTGGAGTACACACACACACACACATATACACACACACACACACACACACACACACACACACACACACACACACACACAAAGCATGATTTAGGATAATAAACATTATGCCAGGCTAAATAAACATATAAAAAATAGAAATAAATATAAAGTAAATTTTAATAAAATTCAAAAAAGTTTTGATAAATTGAAATGGAGATGTCTGTTTTTGCAAATGAACTCTTCAGTTGTCCTTTTCTTGTGTATTTACCTCATAATTATTTCCTCAAAGTCAGTTTATTGTGTCGGCATGTTATCGGCAGTTTTTGCGAGCCTTAAAAAGGAAGCAGCTATTTTCGCTGTAGTTTGCCTGCTTGTAAAGAGAAATGCAGCAGAATATGTTTGTTTACTATAACCACTATTTACAATGTTTAAAATGTACGTGTGACATAAAAGTGACTGCATAAGGAGTTTATTCAAGTTAAAACCCTTCATCTATGGCACTGTATTATGAGGTTGTCGCAAGGTTAAAAATTCATAAATGGTCATATTTCATTAATGAAAACTCAGATTTATTTCATTGGCAGAGATTAAAAATGTGATTTTATTTTATGTCATTTTATTTTTATCATTTTGTAAGTCTATGGCAAAAATAGTAATAGCCTTTATTTTATTATCTTTTGTAGCTCTTACGGTGTGTTCAAGTGCGTAAGGAATTCATGAAGCTACGGTGTGTTCAAGTGCGTAAGGTATTCATGAAGCTACGGTGTGTTCAAGTGCGTAAGGAATTCATGAAGCTACGGTGTGTTCAAGTGCGTAAGGAATTCATGAAGCTACGGTGTGTGTTGCATTAAAATAAAACACTATGAACCATCAGTTGGAGAGTTTCATTCAGACCATCGGTCAGCCGGGGATGCTACATCACTGAACCCAGAGCCTCCAGCTTGACCCGGATTATTCTAATATTCTAATATTCTAATTTCTTCTTTCTTGTAAAAAGTAAAAATGAGATTATTCTGGTTGCATCAGCATCATCTCCTGCTGTGCTCACTGGCACTCAGGCAGCAGACTTGCTCTCGTAAATTTGCCTCCAGTGACAATATTTCTATATCCTCCTGAGACCCAGCCTATTCAATGACATCCTCTGTAGTGGACATCAGTTGATCGTCTATATCCTTTTACTCATTTGAGCTGCCCTATCAGGTCCTGGTGTACAGAGGAGATCCAGGCCTTTCCAGTGATATCTCATGTGATGAGGTGGGATGAGGGGAACACCCACTTTCTATTGAGCCAAAATGGCAGCTGCAGAAAAACGCACACGTCTTGAAAAGAAACAGGAAGTCAAATATTGTTTAGCTTTTGGTTTTTACTTATGAAAATTGTCTGTAATTGATGATCTGTGGTTATTTGATTGGTTTTTTATTTAAATTTAAAATTATCTGTTTTTTTTACAGTAAAATCCACTACAGTGGACGTACTGTAAAATCTAAAATAAAAATATTTTTGTGAAATTCTAAATTGTGAGTTGTTGTTTTAACTCTAAATAGACATGAAATCACAAAAAAAGTTAAACTGGAAGACACTTTTTTTTCCTCGGGTCTCAGGAGGATATTTTTTTCTGTTAGATCGTCCAAACTGCGGTGGCACGGCTGTTAGGGTGGCAGCTGCCAGCCTGTGCCACCCTGTTAGATCCACCCCTGTTTACACTCCTCCCTCCTCCTCTTCCTCTTTCTCTTCCTCTTCCTCCTCTAAGGGAGATTCACATTTTCCTGTCTGTCCTGTGGCTGACCGGCTGATTCTGAGAGCAACAGCTTCAGCAGCGCAGCTTTCACAGCTTCAGCAGCACAAAACAGACGAGTGAGGAAAAAAAAGATGAGGAGCTCAGGACAAAATCTTTTTTTTTTTGTTGTTGTTTGTAGTGATGGAAATGTGCTGCCTGTGGTGTTTGATCTAAACTGAAGCTCTGATGAAGTCGACTGACCGGTTGGACTTTTGTCTTTTTAGCCTTTTGCATCTTACTCGTGGTGCAAATGTATTTTTTCTTCCAAAGAAAAAAAAAATATAAATACATGTCATTATTAATCAACAGTGCTATTAATTAATTAATTAGTGCAATATCTCTGTGTATTAAGTTTACTTTTTTACATGTGCTCTTATTTGTGTATTTATTGTAATATTTTGCAGGATTAAAGCACATATTTAGACATAATGCACATGCTTTTTTTTAAAAAAAATAGTTTTTTTCTTATTTCTTTTTCTATTTATTATAATTTAATTCTGCGACTGACCCAGTTTCCCCTTTGGGATCGATAAAGTTTTTCTGATTCTGATTTTAAGTTCTCACTGTTACTGAATGACAGTTGTTGTTGTTGTTGTTGTTGTTGTTGTCGTCATGTTGCCGTGTTAAAGCAATGAATGCGCTGCAGGCCTCAGGTGCGGGGGCCTCAGGTGCAGGGGCCTCAGGTGCGGGGGCCTCACCTGTTTGTGGGCTCCGCTGTGCTGGGCGGCCAGCTGGTCGAACACGCAGCCGTACTCCTCGTAGATCTTCTGCATGTCGTTGATGTGACTCGCCACCTTCTCCATCGCCCGCAGGGCCTCTGCAGACACACACACACACACACACACACACACACACAGCCCACGCACACACACACACACACACAACACACAACACACACACACACACTTTACTCTACCTGTGCTGTGTCAGTACCTGTGAGGTGTCAGTACCTGTGAGGTGGGCGTGTCAGTACCTGTGAGGTGGGCGTACCTGTGAGGTGGGCGTGTCAGTACCTGTGAGGTGGGCGTGTCAGTACCTGTGCGGTGGGCGTACCTGTGAGGTGGGCGTGTCAGTACCTGTGAGGTGGGCGTACCTGTGAGGTGGGCGTGTCAGTACCTGTGAGGTGGGCGTACCTGTGAGGTGGGCGTGTCAGTGTCTGTGAGGTGGGCGTGTCAGTGCCTGTGAGGTGGGCGTGTCAGTACCTGTGAGGTGGGCGTACCTGTGAGATGGGCGTGTCAGTACCTGTGAGGTGGGCGTACCTGTGAGGTGGGCGTACCTGTGAGGTGGGCGTGTCAGTACCTGTGTGGTGGGCGTACCTGTGAGGTGGGCGTGTCAGTACCTGTGAGGTGGGCGTGTCAGTGCCTGTGCGGTGGGCGTGTCAGTACCTGTGAGGTGGGCGTGTCAGTGCCTGTGAGGTGGGCTTGTCAGTGCCTGTGAGGTGGGCGTACCTGTGAGGTGGGCGTGTCAGTACCTGTGCGGTGGGCGTACCTGTGAGGTGGGCGTGTCAGTACCTGTGAGGTGGGCGTGTCAGTGCCTGTGAGGTGGGCGTGTCAGTACCTGTGAGGTGGGCGTGTCAGTGCCTGTGAGGTGGGCGTGTCAGTGCCTGTGAGGTGGGCGTACCTGTGAGGTGGGCGTGTCAGTGCCTGTGAGGTGGGCGTGTCAGTGCCTGTGAGGTGGGCGTGTCAGTACCTGTGAGGTGGGCGTGTCAGTACCTGTGAGGTGGGCGTGTCAGTACCTGTGCGGTGGGCGTACCTGTGAGGTGGGCGTGTCAGTACCTGTGAGGTGGGCGTACCTGTGAGGTGGGCGTGTCAGTGCCTGTGAGGTGGGCGTGTCAGTACCTGTGAGGTGGGCGTGTCAGTGCCTGTGAGGTGGGCGTGTCAGTACCTGTGAGGTGGGCGTACCTGTGAGGTGGGCGTACCTGTGCGGTGGGCGTGCCTGTGAGGTGGGCGTGTCTGTGAGGTGGGCGTACCTGTGAGGTGGGCGTGCTCGTGGCTCTGGCTGTCCGTCAGTGACACCAGCTCCCTCAGCAGCAGCGGGTACTTGAGGACTCTCTGCACAGGTTTGATCAGGTACGACTCCAAGGTGGACGAGTGCTGCTTGGTCGGGTTCCGGGCCTCCAGGAACTGCTTGAAGGCGGCGTCCGTCTTCGCTGCAGGGACACAGAAGGACAGGTAAGGTCTGGGCTGTCTGCTGAGAGGACCGAGGAGCTCTGAGGCTACATCACCCAAACATCAGTTTTTCTGTATTTCAGGTTCAGGTTCAGGTTCAGGTTACTTTATTCGTACCCGTAGGTAGATTTGTCCTGCAGTGAGTTGTCCAAACACACATACACATCCAAACATAGCCTCAAACAAACATAATAACCAGAAACCATGGTAATAAAGTGCTACATAGATCAGGGCTCCACCAATAAACACTCGAATTTCCTAAAACACAAAATGACGAAGGGAAAATTGGTTTAAAACAAGAATACAAAAAGTTTAAAAACCCGGATACTAAAATACAATCAGATAACAAAGATTAAAAACACATAAATAAATAAATAAATAATGAATAAATAAGGCCTGTGCACGGCACCTAGTTATACAGTAGCTTGTTCAGCTCTCAATCGACAGCAAAATTTCAAAACTGTTCAAGACCTGGAAATGAGACGGTTTATTTTCCAGACTCCCCTTGACTCAGAGAAAACATTTTTTTTAAAGGAATATTCCAATGTTTTGGTCAAAAATAGCCTTTTTCTGACTGACCCAGACTAAGACAAGATGTCCAGTTCAGTCCTCATCATCCTTTGTGTGACTCAGACAGCCTCAGAGCTGCTGGAAGGTTTATTTCTTCACTTTGACTAAACCAGGCTAACGACTCCCATAGACTTCAAGTCTTTATGCTAAGCTAACAGGAACTGCTACCCATAGGAACTGAAGCAGTGGACGTCCAGAGGTGGACATGGTGTCCAACATCTGGCCTCAGTCTGATACACAGAGCTGATGGGTCCTCACCTCTCTCCAGAACCTTCTGGACCTTGATGTGGTTTGCGCAGAAGCCGCTGTACAGCTTGAAGTGGTCGGCGTAGTAGAGGAAGGAAGCTCCCAGCGACAGGAGCAGTTTCTGAAAAAACACACACAGATTTTACTTTTATTTTTATATTTCTGGCATTTAGCTAAAGACAGGGAGTCTTAAACCACCCTGTTTAAAAAAAAAAAAAAAACTGAAACGATATTGTGCTGTTCCAAAACTAAAGTCAGATCAAAGTGTGTATAAACTCTAACTAACCCACTGAAAACTGACTGAGACTGAACTGAAAACTAAAATTAAAAAACAAAATAAAAATAAAAACTAATAATATAAAACTATAACAGCAATACTTCAAATGTTATCGTCTCAGAAATGCTGGCAGCTGGTGTTGCAGGTGAGCTCTTATCTATCAGCTGATGTGGAGGATGATGACGATGATAATGATGATGATGATGATGATGATGATGAGGATGATGATGATGATGATGATGATGATGATGATGATGATGATGATGATGAAGCTGCTCACCTTGAACTGCTCGGGCGTCTCCAGCGAGCTGAAGTCGGGGCACGAGGCGATCCTCTCCTCCAGAGTTTGCAGAAACACTCTCTGGAAGTCCAGCATCTCCGGCAGACTGCCGAACAAAGCCTCCATCTGACACACACACACGCACACACACACGCACACACACACACACACACACACACACACACACACACACACACACACGCACACACACACGCACACACACACACACGCACGCACACACACGCACGCACACACCAAATACGATTCCTCCATCAATAATCAGGTGGACAACAAATGTATTTTTGGATTTTATTTCCGGTGTGTGTGTGTGTTGGCTCTTCGTTTTGCGTGTGTGTGTGTTGGCTCTGTATTTCGGGTGTGTGTGTGTTGGCTCTGTATTTCGGGTGTGTGTGTGTGTTGGCTCTGTATTTCGGGTGTGTGTGTGTTGGCTCTGTATTTTGGGTGTGTGTGTGTGTGTGTTGGCTCTGTATTTCGGGTGTGTGTGTTGGCTCTGTATTTCGGGTGTGTGTGTTGGCTCTGTATTTCGGGTGTGTGTGTGTTGGCTCTGTATTTCGGGTGTGTGTGTGTTGGCTCTGTATTTCGGGTGTGTGTGTGTTGGCTCTGTATTTCGGGTGTGTGTGTGTTGGCTCTGTATTTCGTGTGTGTGTGTGTGTTGGCTCTGTATTTCGTGTGTGTGTGTTGGCTCTGTATTTCGGGTGTGTGTGTTGGCTCTGTATTTCGGGTGTGTGTGTGTTGGCTCTGTATTTCGGGTGTGTGTGTGTTGGCTCTTTGTTTCAGGTGTGTGTGTGTTGGCTCTGTATCTCGGGTGTGTGTGTGTTGGCTCTGTATTTCAGGTGTGTGTGTGTGTTGGCTCTGTATTTCGGGTGTGTGTGTGTTGGCTCTTTGTTTCAGGTGTGTGTGTGTTGGCTCTGTATCTCGGGTGTGTGTGTGTTGGCTCTGTATTTCAGGTGTGTGTGTGTGTTGGCTCTGTATTTCGGGTGTGTGTGTGTTGGCTCTGTATTTCGGGTGTGTGTGTGTGTTGGCTCTGTATTTCGGGTGTGTGTGTGTTGGCTCTGTATTTCGGGTGTGTGTGTGTTGGCTCTGTATTTCGGGTGTGTGTGTGTTGGCTCTGTATTTTGGGTGTGTGTGTGTGTGTGTTGGCTCTGTATTTCGGGTGTGTGTGTGTGTTGGCTCTGTATTTCGGGTGTGTGTGTGTTGGCTCTGTATTTCGAGTGTGTGTGTGGCTCACCTCGTCCTGGCTGAGGAAGGTCTCGCCCTGCAGGGGGGTCAGGTAGATGTCCAACAGGCAGACCAGATCCTGGCGGGAAACACACGGATCAAACTTTAGCTTTAGCATTAGCTGTATTAGCATTAGTGTTGGCATAAGTATAAGCTTTAGCATTAGCAGTATTATTAGTAGTAGTATTATTTCTAGTATTAGCAGTAGTATTTGCTTTAGCATTAACAGTACTAGTATTAATGTTGGAAGTGTTGTTAGCAGAAGTACAAGCTTTAGCATTAGCAGTATTATTAGCAGTAGCATTAGCAGTACTAGCATTGGTGTTGGCAGTGTTGTTAGCCGTAGTATTATCTTTAGCATTAGCAGAAGTATTAGCAGTAGCATTAGCTTTAACATTAGCAGTACTATTAGCAGTAGTATTAGCAGTAGCATTAGCTTTAACATTAGCAGTACTATTAGCAGTAGTATTATTATCAGTATTATTAGCTGTAGTATTAGCTTTAGCATTAACAGAAATATCAATAGTATAATAAGCAGTAATATTATCTTTAGCATTAGCAGTATTATTAACAGTAGTATTATCTTTAACATTATCAGTATTATTAGCTGTAGCATTAGCTTTAACATTAACAGAAATATTAATAGTATAATTAGCAGTAACATTATCTTTAGCATTAGCAGTATTATTAGGTGTAGCATTAGCTTTAGCATTAGCAGTAGTATCATCTTTAGCATTAGCAGTTGTACTACCTTTAGCATTATTATTTGCATTATTATTAACATTAGCCTTAGCATTAGCTTTAGCATTAGCCTTAGCATTAGCCTTAGCCTTAGCCTTAGCCTTAGCATTAGCGTGTGCGGACCTTGACGTAGGACTTCTCGGTGTCCACCAGCTCCTGGATCACCTTGCGGAGCCGCTGGCAGACGCTCAGGTGTTTGGGACAGGCGGCCGGCAGGACGGCGGCGCGGCTGTACGGGTTCCTGGGGACGTCCGCCTCCGCCGCACGGCCTTCTGGGAGGTTGTGGTACAGCGAGTAGACCCGCTCCACGTTCTGTCGGGGACACAGAGCGACGGATTTACTGACTCATGCATGAATTTTTCATGTTCTTGGGGAAAACAGGAAGAAGGCACTTTGATATTTTTCTACTGAAGGAAACAGAAAAATCAAACTGTCAAAAACATCAGAGATTTTTCCTCTCCTGCAGGAGGAGGAGGAGCTAAACATCGAGCTAAACTGCCAGAAATATCTTAACAAGCCTGATTTTTGTTTTTATACCCATTCAGTCTCACTTCAGAGTTCATATCAGCTGCTGGTGGGATGAGATAATTCCATCTGTTTCCATCAGGTTCACTTGTTTCATGATTTTCATGAAAGTGTAAATGTGCTGACACCAGGCAGAATGAGGCGGATCAGCCACTAGGATCCAGAAAAATCAATTGATTCCAGAAAAATGTCTGGAAACAAGCTGATTTAGCGTTTATCATCATTTGAGCCGACAGACAGTGATGAGTGGGGTCAGAGGTCACAGCCGCTGGACTGAGCCTGATGAAAAGCCTCTCCTCAGTGTTTCAGGCCGGTCATGCCGACCTCTCCGCCCCCCGCTGGTTAAAACCGAGCGGCACGCTGCGGCTCGGTAAATCGGGGTTAAATCGGTCCTGCTGGATTTCACGCGGTCGGAGCGGCAGGTGAAAGTGATCAGAGAGCGATTAGGATGCGGCATGGAGGTCAAAGACCGCCGGGGACGGGCCGGCTGGGATCTGAGCCGAGAGCTGCCGAGGCCTCAGTCCGTCTCTATCAGCCTGTTAGAGCAGATTCCCCTCCGCTGGACATGAAACACAGGAGCCCAACCCTCAGATTACAGAGAAAAGACTCCAGTTACTCCAGATTATCTCCCGGAAATATGATGCATGTGCAGCATTTCTAAAAGAGAAAATGATCTAAAGTTATCTAAAGACCTTCATTCCACATCATCAAAATACGAAATTAATTTATTTCTTCACTCAGCAGCACAGATACACACAGTGATCAAGATGGTAATCCACATCCAAGATCAGAATCCAGTCAGTCTTTAAGACTGGATTAGAAAGTCAATTTTTGACCTTCCCATCGGCAGCAGGAAGGTCAAAGGTCAGACATCAGAGCGTCCGGCCGCGGGCCTCAGGCTGGAGGAGGAGCTGCTGGGACGTTTTCACCTCCACAAACCGCTTCATTCATCATCATAATCTCAACTTCATTCATCATCATAATCTCTGCTGCCAGCCTCGAGCACAGAGCTGACAAACTGATGAATTCCCGAGCCGTGGACCGCCGGCGCCGTGCCGTAAAAACCCCGAGCAGCACTCCTCCCCTCGTGGCCCTGAGGCACAGAAACACGGGGTTCTGCTGGAGCTCCTGAATCCAAGTACCGGGTGTCAGGTTCTGTGACTTGGTCCATTTTATATTCATATACACTGTTTATGTTATATGTATATATATACCGTTTATATTTATATATTTATATAGGCTGTTTATATTTTTCTTTATATTTTTATATTTATTGTTTATATATATATTTTATATTTATTATATATATACTATTTATATTTACATACGCTGTTTATATTTATATATACTGTTTATAGTTATACATACTGTTTATATTCACACATATTGTTTATATATACTGTTTATACTTATATTCTAAATTCTATAGATACTTATATTCTATATTTACACTTCTTTTTTTTTTTACCTTGCTTTATTTATTTATTTATTTATTTAGGCTTATACCGGGACCTGAGTGCTAATTTCGTACCACCAACATGTAAATGTGAGCTGGTATGACAATAAAGTTCCTCTGAAACACGACAAGATTCACATTCAGCCTTTAATCCTGATACAGGAACAGACATGGTGATGTCAAACTTGTAGGTAATGTGCATTAGTATATATTTTTAAAGTGCCTGATGGGTTTGGGCAATATTCAAAATTCAGGCGTCTTTTTCAAACCCCCATGATCCACATTACAATGTAAACACGACAGCTTCAGAGCTGCTGAAGGGTTTGTTTGTTCACTGTGACAGAGCCAGGCTAACGACTCCCATAGACTTCAAGTCTTTATGCTAAGCTAACAGGAAATGCTACCCATAGGAACTGAACCAGTGGACGTCCAGAGGTGGAAATGGTGTCCAACATCTGGTCTCAGTCTGGGGAAGATGGGAAAAGGCGATTTTACCCAAAACACTGGAGTGCTTTGTTTTTTAAAAAATCAATAAATCAGTGTTAAGTCAAAGAAGCACTTCAAGTTACAGCAAACTAATACAGTTATCCTGTTATTGTTGGCGTCCACGGATTCAAATATTAAACTGAAACTTGTCACAGCTTTCAGGAAAACGCCATCAAAATGTCATTTTACTTTGCCGTCTTAAAGTTTTTGTTGGTTGTAGACAATAACACATTCAGCCACAGACATCGCAATATTCAGCATTATCAGATGTTGCCCTGACAACCAAATGAAGTCAGAGCAGAGACAAACTGCAGAGGAGCCTCATCGCCATGACAACAGCGTCCCAGCAGCTCTACCAACCACAAACTCCTCTCAAAAAAATAAACAACAAAGAGAAGAGAACCTGACCAGCAGCACGATGCCGTCGGCCGGCGCCTCGCAGCTCAGGCAGGACGCCGCCCCGTCCAGCAGCCGGGCCAGACGCTCCGCCAGCGACGGGCCCCGGCCACGCGACACCTCCCCGACCTCCTCCTCCTCCTCCTCCTCCTCCTCCAGCACCTCCTCCTCCAGCGGCAGCACCCAGCACAGAGCGCCCACCGAGCGCGAGCGGGACGGGGGCGCCTTGGCCGGGGTCAGGGGCCGCCTCGCCCGCGGGGGGCCGGAGCCCGTCAGGAACAACATGCTACCGGGTCGCTGTGGTCGAGCCACCTGTGCTGGACGCCATTAATCCCCCTGCTCTGTCTTCACACACACACCCTCTCTGTGCTCACACACTCGTCAGCTGTAAGCCCGGATTAGCCGCCCGCTCGCGGATCATGAGCGCTGACGGCGGCCGGGGCCTGACCGTAAGGAAGCCTGGAGGACACAAGAGGCTTCTGGGAAAAAGGATTTCAGCTGCAGAGGAGGAGGTGGAGGAGAGGAGTCGACGTGACGGAGGGCTTTGTGCAAACCCACAGACCTTTATTTTGAAATTCTAGTGGAGATCCTGAGGTTTCCAGAAATCCCCAAACATGAGCTGCTGAGCTCCAGGGAAACGTGTCTGAAATGATGCGGATGTTTTCTGTCTGACGTGATTCTGCAGCCGTAAAACAACGGCAGCTTCTCCACTTTGTAGCTTCTTCAGGGGGAAATTAAGGGGAAAAATCTGAGTTTAAGAGGAAAGAAGGAAGAAAAAACAAAGTCAAGCTGCTGGTTCAGATGTGGAAATAGGAATAATATTCCCACAGAAATAAACTGGAGTGGCCCAAGTCACGATGAAACACAAAACCATTAAAATATGTCCTTAATTTATACCTGAAAAAACAACACACCCTGTAATAAGTTCCTAATTTAAAGTTTGAACCCTTTAATTTGTCTTAACTTCAGCTTTAGCTTGTCTTAAGCTGTCCTGCCTGATGGAAAAACAGGATTTTTTTTCTGACTTTGAGGGGATATTTAAGGGAAAATCAGCGCTTCAAGAGGTTTTGAGAAAACTCTTGACACTGCAGACTGAGAAATGAATGAATGAATGAAACTTGACATAACTGATTGTTTAAGTTATATTTTAGAATCGCACACGGTGTTTTGAATTTGGATTCCATTTGAATGTGAATCAGGGAAACGAGCATTTCAAATCTGATTCTGGGTCAGATTTCTCAGGTGGATTTAAAAAGAGCAGGGCGGAGTGCAGAGTGTGTGCCGCTGAGCTCACCTGTCCCGCCGGCTCGCTCTCCTCGCACGGCCTCGTCGAGACCTCCTCCGCCGCAGGAGGCGGGACGCTCTCATTGGTCGACGGTGAATCTGTGAGGGAGAGCAGCATCCAGGAAAATAATGCAGTTTATTCAGGCTTTTCTACAGCGTAGGGGTTAATAATAAATAAAATTAAATAAAATTAAAATTAAGATTAAAATCAAGTTAAATAAAAATAAATAAGAAAACAACAAATACATGAACAGATACACAGAGAGATAAACAGATGTGTGAAAGTATTTCATTAATTTTAGTTTTTTTGTGATAAAGAGTGTTAAAAAGTTGATAAGTAGATAATTAAAAGGGAAATAATGTGTGTGAAAACATAAATATAAAGGTGGAAATTGGAAAACAAACTGCAAACAATTCTATTAAATCATATTCAGCTGAGAGGAGAGAAAGTTTAGTGAGAGAGGACAAGAGATCAGGTTAGACACCAAAAAAATAATAAAATTAAAAAATAAAGTAAAGTAAAATAAATAATAATACTAATAAATGAAATGAAATGAAATAAAATAAAACATAACAAAATAAAAAAGTAGAATCAATCATAATAATAATAATACTAAAAATAATGAATAACAGTAATACTAATAAATAAAACAAATAAATAAAAAATGAATATATAATGAAAAAATAAAATTAAAAATAATAAAATAAAATATCAAAATATCTATAATCGTAATCACGGCACTTTCCTGTATGTACACTCAGCATTAACATGAACAGGGTGGAAAATGTAAAAAAAGGAGGAGTGAACGCTCCACAGGCATCAGGCAGGAGCTCTGCTGTGATGTGACGTACCTGCGGCCCAGGTGGGCGGCTGGCCGGGGTCGGCGGGGTCGGCGGGGTCAGCGGGGTCCCCGGGGTCCCCGGGGTCGGGCCAGACGGGGCCGGGCTCCTCGGGCCTCGTCTCGTCCCTCCTGAGCAGCAGCTGCAGCGCCTGGTGGCTGAAGAAGCTCTGCATGCGGCCCAGATCCAGACGGGACACGCCGGCCCCGTTCACCGCCAGGACCTCGTCTCCGGCCCGCAGACCTGCAGGGGGCGGGACGGGGCGTTTACTGGGCTGGACACACCCAGCAGGCGGGACACTGAGAACATCTGCTTCCCAAAATGATTTTCCCATCCTCAAAAATTATGTTTGCAGGCATCTGGTTTACCTTCTCTCCTCACATCTTATTTCTGGCACCTTTATTTTGATATCTACGTGCCGTGACCTCTGACCTTCTGGCCTATGATGGATCCCTGCATGGGCACATTAGGCACGTGCCCAGGGTCCTGGCAGCCAATCAGGGTCCTTGGCCGTTCTTTGCCAAGAGTGTATTTTTTATTATTATTTTTTTTATTTTATTTTATTAAATAATTTTATTAAATCATGAAAATAAATGTGGGCCCCCACTAAACACCAATCCCTCATAATTTATGTCTTTTTTTGTACAAAAAAATGTTTTAGCAAAAATGTTTCTCAGTCAAGACAAGGTCGCGCGTCAATCATGTGGTGGGTCACGTCATTTGACCTGGATAGATAATTTACCTCGTTAACGTTAGACGTGTGTTTGACAACATGGAGAAGCCACGACATAATTAATAACAATCATAATATATAATATAATAACATATTATTGTGGTTTGAGTTGAGTGTGTGAAATTAGTTATACAGGGCCCTCAGCGTTCATGCCCAGGGTTTGTGTTAATCCGTCTATGCTTCTGACCTCCTCACACTGACGTCTGCATGCCGTGTTTTATGTTATTATATTCAGATGTTTCTGGGTCTGACAGCAGAAAACACCTGTCTCAGCTGTCTCAGCTGTTTGGCCTGCCTCCCTCTGCAGCCTTCAAGTTACGGGATTAAAAACGTTCTTGTGACACAAACAAACAAACTCCATGACAATAATCTGTTCCTGTCGTCATGTGACTGAATGTGACTGAATGTGACTGAATGTAGTTCAGTCGTTTTGTCGCTGTGTCATGTTTACCTCCGCTGGCGGCGAGTCCCAGCGGGTCCACCTCGCTGACGAACACGTGACTTTTCCCGGCTCCGTCCACGTGGCCTGTCACCGCGAAGCCTGCAGGGGTCAGAGGTCAAAGGTCAATCGGGATCCTACGTGACATCATCTTACTGCAGGCGCTCTGTTTTAGTGACTGTGTCTCACAATACAAAACACACAGCAGAAAAAAAAAACAAAACTGTACCGGACATTTGCCAACATGTTTTCAAGTTTATTTAGAGCCTGAAACCACCGTTCCCAGTCCCTGTTCCCGTTCCCAGTCCCCGTTCCCAGTCCCCGTTCCCAGTCCTCGTTCCCAGTCCTCGTTCCCAGTCCCCCGTTCCCATTCCTCGTTCCCAGTCCCTGTTCCCAGTCCCCCGTTCCCATTCCTCGTTCCCAGTCCCTGTTCCCAGTCCCCCGTTCCCAGGCCCCGTTCCCAGTCCCTGTTCCCAGTCCCCCGTTCCCACTCCTCGTTCCCAGTCCCTTTTCCCAGTCCCCCGTTCCCAGTCCTCGTTCCCAGTCCCCGTTCCCAGTCCTCATTCCCAGTCCCCGTTCCCAGTCCCCCGTTCCCAGTCCCTGTTCCCAGTCCCCGTTCCCAGTCCCCCGTTCCCAGTCCCTGTTCCCGTTCCCAGTCCCCGTTCCCAGTCCCCGTTCCCAGGCCCCGTTCCCAGTCCCCGTTCCCAGTCCCCCGTTCCCATTCCTCGTTCCCAGTCCCTGTTCCCAGTCCCCCGTTCCCAGTCCCTGTTCCCGTTCCCAGTCCCCCGTTCCCAGTCCCCCGTTCCCAGGCCCCGTTCCCAGTCCCCGTTCCCAGTCCCCCGTTCCCATTCCTCGTTCCCAGTCCCTGTTCCCAGTCCCCCGTTCCCAGTCCCTGTTCCCGTTCCCAGTCCCCCGTTCCCAGTCCCCCGTTCCCAGGCCCCGTTCCCAGTCCCTGTTCCCAGTCCCCCGTTCCCAGTCCCCCGTTCCCACTCCTCGTTCCCAGTCCCTTTTCCCAGTCCCCCGTTCCCAGTCCCCGTTCCCAGTCCCCGTTCCCAGTCCTCATTCCCAGTCCCCGTTCCCAGTCCCCCGTTCCCAGTCCCTGTTCCCAGTCCCCGTTCCCAGTCCCCCGTTCCCAGTCCCTGTTCCCAGTCCCCGTTCCCAGTCCCCCGTTCCCAGTCCCCCGTTCCCGTTCCCAGTCCCCGTTCCCAGTCCCCGTTCCCAGGCCCCGTTCCCAGTCCCCGTTCCCAGTCCCCCGTTCCCATTCCTCGTTCCCAGTCCCTGTTCCCAGTCCCCCGTTCCCAGTCCCTGTTCCCGTTCCCAGTCCCCCGTTCCCAGTCCCCCGTTCCCAGGCCCCGTTCCCAGTCCCCGTTCCCAGTCCCCCGTTCCCATTCCTCGTTCCCAGTCCCTGTTCCCAGTCCCCCGTTCCCAGTCCCTGTTCCCGTTCCCAGTCCCCCGTTCCCAGTCCCCCGTTCCCAGGCCCCGTTCCCAGTCCCTGTTCCCAGTCCCCCGTTCCCAGTCCCCCGTTCCCAGTCCCCCGTTCCCACTCCTCGTTCCCAGTCCCTTTTCCCAGTCCCCCGTTCCCAGTCCCCGTTCCCAGTCCCTCGTTCCCAGTCCCCGTTCCCAGTCCCCGTTCCCAGTCCCCGTTCCCAGTCCCCGTTCCCAGTCTGTGTGTGTTTCCAGGCCCACAAGTTTACAAGAAACAAAACTAAAAACTCACAGCTGGAGCAGAAACAGCTGGAAGGACAGAGGACTTTTTATAGTGCATTTTGTACATTGAAATGCAAAGAACAGCACTTTACATGGGAGAAGAAAGAAGAAAGAATTTTTAATAAATCATGAATAAAATCATAAAATATTAAAATAAAAATAAAGATAAAAATAAAAAATAAATTAATAAATAAAAAAATAGTAAAAAAAAGTAGAAAAATAAAATGTGACAAAACACAGATAATAGAAAATAAAGGTAGAGATTACAAAAAATTAAATGATTATAAGCAGTGAAAATAAAACAATATTTAATTGAATCCCTGTGTAAGATAAATGTGTGTGAGGCCGAGCGGTGCGTTCAGGGCCTCCCGCTCCGCTCAGGGAAAGTTTCCTCACCGAAGTCGACAGCGGCGTCGGGCCTGCAGAGCTGGACGGTGAAGACAGAGAGCGGGCAGAGCTCCAGCTCGTCAAACACCTGGACCACACACACACACACACACACACACACACACACACACACACACACTCTTAATCCTTTGCAACCTGGACGGACATCAGATTTCTTGTTTTCTTGTCTAAATGCTCGTGAGAGGTGCCTGAACGCAGCATCGAGTGAACTGACTTGATTTCTTTCAAACATAAACATAAACATAAATATAAACTTATCAAGAAATTATCCAAAAATTTACAAGACATTAGTAAAACACTGCAACAAAATGAAAATTAAAAATGGATGAAGAATGTCCAAAATTTGAAAATTATTTATTTAAATTTATCTTAGAGGAAAAAATATTTTTGTTGTGAAGTTTCAGCTATTTTTATTTATTTATTTAAATTTATTTTTGCTTGTTTTTTTTTTTTTTTTTTTTTTTTTTTTTTTTAATTTAATCGATTTTTATTTTGTGTTTTTTGTTGCTTCACTTCCTGCTGCTCTCACCAGCTGACTGACGGCTTCGCTCGGCGCCGCTGTGCACGTTTCACTTTTCTGTCCCACGTTTCTCTTCACACGCAGACAGAACTGAGTCGGGTCCAGCTGCCTCTCCTGCACACACACACACACACACACACACACACACACACACACACACAGAAAGTGTTACTGGGATAAAGCAGGCATGGAAAAATAAGTATTTTAGCTCTAAAAGTTATAAAACCTGAATTTAATCCATGTTGAGAGAATAAGGAGCTGCAGACAGGCGGCAGACTGTGTGTGTGTGTGTGTGTGTGTGTGTGTGTCTGACCTGGCACACAGCAGCCAGCAGCTCACACACCAGCCCGTCCTGTCTCACGGCCACAGAGAGCGTCTGGCCGCCCGGCAGCCTCACACACACCGCAGACTGCAGGCTGCCGTGCCACGACGCGCCTGCAGGGGGCGCCGCACCCCGCGGCATCCTGGGTAAACTGTCCAGCCTCTGCAGAGGAGAGGAACACAACAACAGCTTTTTGCTTCAGCTCCAAAGAATCAAACTGTAAAGACGTCTCAGCTCTTTCTCACGGATTCAACTTCAGGTTTTCGTTTCGTTTAGAGAATCTGACCTTTGGTTTTTCTGCATCACAGGCATGAAGTTATGGACTTTAAATGTGTAATGATGCTTAATCAAACTCTGACAGATGGTGACATGGTGGTGAAATGTCTACTAAGAACAAAGGAGGAGAAAGAAGAATTGTTTTAAAAGGAGAGAAGAAAAAGAAAACAGAGATTTTATTGTTGAAGTTTCCTCCAGGCGAGAAAACAGAGAACAAATGAAACTAAACTGAAGAGACTCGATTTACATGCAAACAGCCTCAGAGATCAACTGCAACGCAACGAGAGGAGGAGAGGAGACAAGGACACAGGAGAGGAGAGGAGAGGAGAGGAAGGGGAGGAAGGGAAGTGAAGGAAGTGGAAGGAAAGAAGAGGAGATGATACTGATTTTACCACATTAGGACTTTTTCAAATGGCTAATTAAAAGCTTTATTCTCTGAACACTATGAGTTCATTCACATCACATTGCAGCTTAATTTGTGGAATATTAAGCCTTTATTCTCAGGATCTTTTATTTTGTTAAAGTGGCCCTAAAACGCCGCCGTACTAACTTGTGATTTTTTTTTTTTTTTTTTTTTTTTTTTGCACTGTTGGACATGCACGGTGCGTAAAAAAGCAAAAAAGCAAACAGACTTTTGAAACACGACGCCCGAGTGAGTGCGAGGCGCACGGCGCTGCAGCAGGCGGCCGGCCAGATAAGATTCATCCGGACAAACAGTGAAGCCTGCGCGGTGCGTTCAGGCTCAAAACGGAGACGCGTGAAATGACGTGAAACGCCGCAGATTGAGACGCGAACGGGCGGCGGTCACGTTTCATTTGAGCAGAAGAATAACGGCGGTGATGGCAGTTTGCACGGTGCATTCAGGCTCACAACACACATCATGTTAATGTACAGCAGATCAGATAGGAGTCCCCTGGATAAACACAGAGAAGATTAGCCGAATTGCTCTCAGCAGCCGTTAAAGCAGCACAATATTCATGCAGAGCGCCCACTAAAAATGAAAAATAACTTCAAATGACACGAGACAGGCAGCAGCAGCAGGAAATTAAAGTAAAGCAGCAGCTGAAGGAGCAGAGCAGGCATGCATTTATGCTAAAAAAAAACCCAAAACATTTTATATGAAAGATCTGACGTGCATTCCTTTAGCCGATCAAATAAATACAGCGACTGAAGGATAATATGTGCAGGGCACGGCTGTGAGGCATGACAGGAATTTAAAGTCACACAGGATCTGATGCCACATCCACAGAGGAGCCACCACAGGAATCCCACACAGCCACAGAGTGTGTGTGTGTGTGTGTGTGTGTGTGTGTGTGTGAGTGTGTGAGTGTGTGTTTTATCAGATGGGACGCTGCAGTGATGGGTGGGGTTCAGTTCGGCAGCAGCAACCAGGCGGTAAACCCAAGAGAGGAAAAACCAAAGCTGTCTTTCCACCGTCAACTGAACACCATCAGCCGAGTCATTTGTTAGGAAATGAAAAAAAATTAATAAAAAAAAAAATAATAAAATTGTGATAACTGATAAATCGATAGTCATCTGTCAATTAAAAACACAAAACATCGTCTGATTCCAGCTTCACCAAAACCGCCTTCCCTCTCTGCTTTTTCATATCTTTATACAATTAATTGTGATTTTTTTTTTTTTTTTTTTTTTTTTTTTTTTTACAAATTTTTGCTCGTTTTCTTGACTTCATTTTTTCTAGAATTTTTTCCCCTAGATTTTTTAACAACAAAATTTCACCTCGAACAAATTTTTCTTTAAATTAGTATTTTTGGGGTAATTTTTTGTAATTTAATTTAGATATCTATTTAGAATAATAGTGATAAAAAATAGTGTTCTTGTATTTATTCATTTATTATTATTATTATGATTATTGTTATTGTTATTATTATTATTATTAGTGTTGTTGTTGTTGTTATTTCTTTTTACTCATTTTTGTCTAATTTTCCAGTAATGTTTTACTATTTTTTTTTTTTTTTTTTTTTTTAATAAGTAGCACTAGAACTTTTTTCTTATTTTAATTTAATTTGTCAAGGTTATAGAGGGGGTTGGTAATTTAACCTTCTGATAGCTGTAATTTTTTAAAACTTTTTTTTTTTGGCAAATTTTCTGTTTTGTGTTTTTTTTTTTTTTTTTTTTTTTAAAGAAATCAAGTGAATCTGCTCAGATTTCAAAGGGTTAAATAAATGCAGGTGTATTCAGTGTTTAAATG